>NC_136993.1:50506472-50716472 GCF_032717465.1 Coenobita brevimanus | reverse complement strand
AATGTCTTAGTACTGGTTAAACATATAGAGTTATTTATACATACACAACGTTGTAAATAATTTATCGTGCTATGATGGTATTATTATGGTGATGTTTAAGAATTTTCAGTAGATGTCTTAACTTTAATCCTCATTCGCAGTAAAGTCTCCCTCCTCTCTGCCCACAGAATCAGAGTTCCTCAGATTTTTCCCAAGTGCCAAAGCTTAACAGTAAAAAGAAAAGGGGTTATAAAATTTACAATATCCAGACACATTCAACTTCCCTCCTGCACGAAATCATCCAGTAGCCTACCTACCAGAAACACTCCATTTCAGTCAACATCCAGTACATGACCCCTATGAGGCAGGGGTGGATCCTTTCCACATTCCAAAACTGGGCTGTTTTTTTGGAATTTTGACTTCCCTCAAAATATTTTCTTTTCCATTAATAATCAGTCACAAATGACAACAACAAAAACACATCAAAAGCGCATTCTTACTCTGTGTTCCTGGCTTTCAAGGCCACACTCTCACTATGATGGCCTCTCACCACCCTCCACCTCCATCACGCTTCTCTCCTCACAGCTGGGCCGCCTTCCCACCCCTCCCCCACCCCCACCCTCATCCCATACCACCACCAAGCAGCGCCACCCCACGCAGGCCATGACAATTCTCTGAGTCAACCTTGCACAATAAGAAGTTCAAACATTTCTATCTATCTATCCGTCTATGTATAGCCCCACTCTCTAATCCCACAAAGGGTGGCCACAGACAAAACGCCTCAAAGTTGCTCTGTCACCCACCATTTAACTGCCGTCTCCCCTACTCACTTCCCCCTCCCTCATATACCTCTCAAGTTCAAATATGACCGCAAAAAATTGAAAATGTCATATGACGTGAACCACATATGTTGATTGCACATCTCATGATGTGAACCAGTGCCTAGGGGTTAATGAATAAGTCAGTTAGGAGTCTACCATTTATTGAGTATCCTTGTTTGTCAGACTGGTCACACATTATTACCACATTAACCCTTTTTCCGCGGGCCGTCACTACCGTGATGCTTTTTACATCAGTACCATACTGCGAAGCATCACTTCTGTGATCCAGGGATTTTTTTAATCGCCTGGGCTTTCAAGTACTGTCTTGTATCATCTCTCAGTACTTCCAGTGTGTAGCTATAGGCAGCGCTGCTATTACCGCTAGCACTCACATCCAATGTTACCATTTTATTAATTTTTCTGTGTTTGCCTCGCCTCCCCACCTCCCCTCCCTTACCCCCTCCCCCACCTAGCTACAGCCTGGCCGCGCAACACAACTCCCGTCCGGCTTTTTCCATTCACTCTTTCCATTGAAATGTGCCCTATGCCTTATTCACATACAAAAAATATATAATAAAAGGAAAAATGCTAATCAATCCTGCCATTGGCCATGAGGCACCTGGCAACACCCTACGTGCACTTGGTTGCTAATTTTCCCTGTTCATTACCCATTGAAATGTCGCTTATGACCTGTTTTCATACTAAAAAAATATATAAAAAAAGGGACAAAGCTAAATAACATTTCCATTGACCTGGAAGTAGCTAATTTATCGTGTATTTTCTAGATTTCCTGCTATCCCCGCGGGAGGGGCACGGCAAAGCCCAGCCATCCCCATGGGTAAGGGGTTAACCAGTAATTAAAAAAATGCTACACCTTTGTATCAGAGCCAAATTTCACTCACGATTTTCAATTTTAGACAAACCAAGCTGAATCTACAGCATCCTGAGTCGACCCACTCTGGTCCGATTGATGGGTTTGTTTTATAAGTCCCATTGTTGGCTTCATATCTCATTTGTCTTGGCGAATGTTCTGGAAAGAGGTAAAGAGAGTTAGACACGGTATCTAAGAAGTTAGTTGGGGAGGGAAAGATAAAAATGGTAGATTACTTGTGTAGAAGGGAGAAAAAGTGAGCAGATGGAGCGAACACTTTAAGGAATTCTTGAACATAGAGAATGAAAGTAATGCCAGTATAAGTGGCTGGGGAATGGCTGGAAGAAGGAGGGATGTGAGAAGAGAAGAAGAAATCAGTAGGATGGAAGTTGTGGAAGCAATGAAAAAAGTTAAAATGAGGAAAGCCTCAGGAATTGATGGCGTGTGTGGTGAAATGCTGAGGCATAGGGGAGAGATAGTATTAGAATGGATGTGGAAATTGTGCAGATTGGCCTGGAAGGAAGGTGAAGTCCCGGATGATTGGAAGTCAGGTATAATTATTCCCCTGTACAAAGGAAAAGGTGAAAAAGAAGTGTGTGGTAATCATAGGGGCATTTGGCTTCTGTGTAATGAGGATAGTACTGTATATAGTAGGATACTTATTGACAGAGTTAGGGAAATAAAAGAGGAATTACTTGGAGAAGAACAGGGAGGTTTTAGGAAGAGAAGAGGTTGTGTAGATCAGATATTCATTCTTAGATCTTTAGTGGAAAAGTAATTTAATTTATCTTTGCTCTCAAATCGAAAACAAGTGTGTGTGTGTGTGTGTGTGTGTGTGTGTGTGTGTGTGTGTGTGTGTGTAGATAATAACTCCTGTTTTATCAGGTTTTACGGAAATTTGGTGGAGGGATCCACGGAGCTGTTGATCTATTGTTTTATACAACGGCACAGTAGATCAAACTTGAATGAAATCGACTTGGGACAGCAAGAAAATCTAGAAATATACAGCAGATTAATAAGGTTAAAATACAGTATCTTAAAAGAGATACTATGCAAAATAATGCTTAACGTGACGAAACCTAGCTTCGCACCAGACCATTATCTCGTTTTAGCAACATTCCAGATTATGTCTGTTTAATTTTTCACATCTTACATAAATATGTTTTTTTATGCTCCAGCATTGTTGAGACTGTCAGTGTTGGTGGCTCTGAGTCCGTATAAATTACTTCTTTTGTGAAAATAATGCATTGAATCTGAATAAGTTACTTCTGGTACACTTTATTCTAAAACGTTATTCCTTGAGTTGGTGAATGCAGTCGAGAACCTTGGCAAGCGTTCTGTTGTACCTGTGACTAATGAATTTTATGTCAGCTGTCAACAACTGACATGTAAGGCAGGGTAGGGCTGGAAAAGTATTAAATTGAAGGTTCTGTGTTAATAGTTTAATACTTTTTATTAGCGAATAAAAAAAAAAAATGTTAATATTTATTTCTTTATTTTTCTCATAAAAAATCCAAGGGCATAAAGTCTGAAAGTTGCTTCATTGCCGAAAAGCAAAAATTCTCCCTTTATTGTAATACTCACTGGAATTTTCCAATGGTATAAGAGTTCGTAGATTTACCATCCTGTGGTGAAGCATGTTTCTATAGGAACTTCCCAGTCTGTGAGTGGATGTATTTTCGTAAACCTTGTCCATGTTACTCTTTCACCAAGAGATGAAGAAAAAAGAATTCCGGTTTTATAATACTGTACTGCATATCCTGAAAATGTATTATAGCAGCCTGGGTGACTACCACTGGTGCAGTTAGGGAAAGTTAATTAATACATCTTCCTCCTAAGTACTTAATGTTTGCGGCAGCAGGTTTTACACCATCCCTGAATTTGCAGGATGAGACGGTACATATAGTGCCAATAATAAAATCTGTTCACTTAACATCTGAACGAGACAGCCAGTAGTGATAAATCCTCTATACCGGTGGGGGTCCTATTTGAATCCAGTCGAGAAAATTCAAGGCTGCTCATATAACAAAACAGTAGAATCATGTCGCATACCTCAGTGCAGAGGCGCTTCCCAGGAAAGGAAATAAGATAGTTCTAATCATGTGGAGTCTAATCAAAGCAGATACGGCTTTATCCATTTTATGACGAGCACTATGGAGTCAGTTCCACTTGAACCAGAACTATTCATTTTGACCAAGTAATTGTTATAAGATGATTGATGATGATTGATAATGGATGATGATGATTGATGATGGATGATGATGATTGATGATGGATGATGAAGATGATGATGATGATGATGGATGATGATGTTGATGATGATGATGGATGATGATGTTGATGATGATGATGAATGATGATGATGGATGATGGATGATGATGATGATGATGATGGATGAAGGATGATGGATGATGATGATGATGATTATGATGATGATGATGGATGATGATGATGGATGAAGGATGATGGATGATGAAGATGAAGATGATGATGATGATGATGGATAACACCGTGTAACACAAAATTTGTCCATGAGTTAAAACTATTTATTTTCTGATTTTTTAGGGCATAAATAATTAAAAATGAGCAGTCACCAAGTTCAGACTTCGGTTCTGAGATCACGAGATCGATTTATTGATTTTTTGCCATTTTTGCTCATTATTTTAAGGGTTTTTCACAGTATTTGCTTTTAAATCAAATGAATCCTGTTAACCCGTGGCGTCCCGTCGACGTACTTCCACGTCCTCACGTTATGTCACTGCCAATCCCGTTGACGTACTTCAACGTCCTGCAATTGCAAGGTTCATAATTTCCACAATTTTCAAAATTTGCGCGAGATTTTCGATTCGCCCACGTACCCAAGCCTCCCCTACCTGCCCCCAGGCGGGCAGCGTCATAGACCCCGTGTGACCTGCGCTCGCCCTTGTCTCAGTCACTCACCTGTTAGCAGTGACCCAGGTCAGACATGGCGCGTAAAGGTCTCTCAGACAACGAAATACAATCTGCCCTGGATGCCTTCACTGGAGATAGTGATTCTTCACTTGATGATGATGTGGTGGATCGAGATTATGTGCAGCCTGAGGAGGAAATAACAAGCAGTGATGAGGAGGTCCCTTCGCCCCGGAAAAAGCGGTATGTCACGTATCGTAAGGCAAGGGAAGGCCAGCCTGCACGCAAAACACCTGCATGGACCTCTCTCCATCCCCTAGAGAGAGATTCTGATGAGGACGAGGATGAGGACGATGACGATGACGGCGGCTTAGGACGTGATGTTGCCTCGTGGTTGGGGAAGGAAAAAATCTCACCCCGAGGATCAGAAGGTGGGGCGAGAAGGCAAATAAAGTATGGCCTAGTGTTTTGTCTGCGGAAGGCGAAAGTGGTGTGGTGGGAGTGCGGGGTGAAAGGGAAGTGGTGTGAGGGAGGCAGCACGAGCACGTGGTGCACGTAGGCCTAGGGGAGAGGAGGTGGAGCCATTCCCCAGCACGTCTTTCGCCATACAATATTCCCAAACTTCCTCCCCACAGCCCCAGGATGTGGGGAAAGGAAGGAAAGGGAAGGGAAAGGGTAAAGGAAAAGGGAAATGGAAGAGAAGTACGAGTGATGAAAGGCGCCGCTCTCCACCTCCCCCACCACCACCAATGTTGCGTTGTGCCTTCAGCCATGTTTCAGAGAGTACCATAACTTCCTACACTACTGAAACTGTGTGGGATGGCGATATGATGCTCAGTATAATGGTAAGGCCAGTCAGTATGTGCCAAGTCTTATATAAAGTTGAAACGGGTGTAATGTGTGCAGGAAAGTAATGTATAAGTTGAGAAATAGTGTAAGTTGAACGAAGTGATATGAAAACTACACCCACTGTATAAATCTGCGAAAATATGACGCTCAGTATAACACTCTGGTCAGTAAATATGTGATAGCAAGAATATAAAGTGGAAACGGGTGTAATGTTAGCATGAATAAAACGTATAAGTTGAAAAATAGTGTAAGTTGTAATAATTGATGTCATGAGTATACCCACTGTGTAAATCTGCAAAAATATGACGCTCAGTATAACACTCTGGTCAGTAAATATGTGATAGCAAGAATATAAAGTGGAAACGGGTGTAATGTTAGCATGAATAAAACGTATAAGTTGAACAATAGTGTAAGTTGTAATAATTGATGTCACGAGTACACCCACATTCTGGTCAGTAAGTATGTGATAGGAATTATATAAAGTGGAATTTGTTGTAATGTTAGTAGTAAGGTATTTTATAAGTTGAATACCAGTGTAAGATGAAACAAATGATATCGCGATAACACTCCCTGTGTAAGTACGCGCTAATATGACGCTCAGTTGCATCGTAAGTTCTGAAATTATGTGATATCTATTATATCAAGTGTAAACATGTGCAATGTTAGTGGAGAATTATTATATAAGTACAAAAATAGGTTGTAAGTTGAAATAGTAGTCATAGCGACTTCACCGTTTGTGTTATTATGCGCTATTATTACGCTATATGTTTACGTAAGGCCTGAAATTATCTCAAAACAGTTCTATAAAGTTGAAAAGTGTATAATGTTATTAGAAAAGTATTATGTAAGTAGAAAAAACACAATACGAGTTGAAACAACAGTCACAGCGAGTTCACTCACTATGTAAATAAGTGCTAACATTACGCTAAATGTTATCAAAAGGCCTGTGAATACGTAAAAACAGTTCAATAAAATGTAAAATGGTATAATGTTATTGTAGAAGTATTATGCAAGTAAAAAAAATGATATGTATCATGATTTTCGAATGTTAGCGATTCATCGTGACCAAGTTGCCCGATTTTGCTCGTTTCGCACGATGGTACAATGCTTATTTCTGCTCTATTTTTGTATACAATCCAATATACTCTTTTATCACATGTTTTTATGTTTGTAATAAATACATATCTACTTACTTTCATTGGTTTCCCAGACTTATAATACCATAGAAAACGTTAGAGGCTCAGACCGCCTACGGAGAATACGGGGCCAGGTGGGACCAAGGCATACCTGTTTAAGGTAATTATGGACCCCGGGGAACAATTTCTTTGTCACTGACCATTGTTTCTGACCAAAAGCGAAAGTTTTAGCAAAAAAAGAAAAAAAGGGTCGAAAAATGGTCGGGATTGGGGGGTACCAGTGGTGAAAAAGTGGTCGGGACGGGGCGGGTTAAGTATAATTCTAATTGATGTTAACACGATTATTACGATAAATCAATGAGGAAAAATGAAATTTTCCAGGCCCCGTCTTTAGATATGAAATTAAAAAGAAGGAAACGAGTAGGGAATAATTATGTATTATAATATGTTAATACACAGACAGTGATACAGTGCAGTGGTGCAGAGCCTTGATAAAGAGTATTGCTACGGAGAATTGATACAAAATTGACACAAAAATTCTAGCATTATTCATCTATCTATCTATCTATATACCTAGGCTGCTTCCCCCAAGGAAAGGGAGGTAGCCGAGACAGGACGACTCACTCTCCATTTACTCATCCATTCAAACACATTTATTCGCATCTTAGCCCCAAAGGGGAGAACGGACAGATCCTCACCGCACCACACCGCACAAGGGTCAACTGCACAATGCAATCAGTGACATCCGCAGCAGGGCCCGACAGCAGAACTGGTTTACCCCTGCCACATCATAATACACCCATCCCCTTACCCGCACCTGACCTGACTAGCTGATCATAGTTTAATCAAAAAGAAGTTTTTCTATGAGACTGGCGATTGCATTTCAGTTCACTCTCGCGCAAAAGGTTCCAGATGCAGTCCCCAATCATATTTTCTTTGTACTGTCCCTTGTAGCGTTCCTCGAAAGAGCTGACATCCTGGTGAAAACTTTCACCTTGTTCTTCTGAATAGTTTCCCATGTTTTCTTTGAACTTATCAAGGTGGGCGTGTAGTACACTACGTGCAGTTTCAGCGACATCCGGCAGCCCATGCTCCGGTACGTGTCCACAAGTTCGTCAACGATTTCCCTGTAGTTCTCTGCCTTGTGGTTTCCAAGGAAACCTTTGACTCGAGAAATGAAGCTCGTCCAAGCTGCCCGCCCAACCTCAGAGAGCTTCTCAGGAAAGCTGTTGGAGATGATAAGTCGCTTCACCTGAGGGCCCACAAATGCCCCAGCTTTGATCTTCGCCTCCGACAACTTTGGGAACAGCTCCTGGATGTGCTTGAAGGCCTCGCCCTCTGGATCCAGTTGTTTAACAAACTGCTTGATGAGGCCCAGTTTGATGTGCAGGGTTGGCATTAGCACTTTCGTTGGCTCCACCAGCGGCTCTTGCTTCACGTTATGGGTCCCAACCTCATAGCCGGTCCTAAGGGGCCAGTTCCTCTTCTTGTAGTGAAGAGCTGTATTTAGGCTATCCCAGAGGCAGAGATAGCAAGGGAACTTGGTGAAGCCTCCCCGAAGCCCCATCAAGAAGGCCACCATCTTGAAATCGCCAATGACATCCCAGGTGTATTGGTCGTAATTCAGTGCACTCAGCAGGATTTTGACGTTCTGGTACTCTTCTTTCATGTGCACTGAATGAGCCAGAGGAATCGAGGGCCACTGATTTGTGCTGTGCAGTAAAACAGCTTTGAGGCTTTTATATGAACTGTCGATGAAGACAAGCCAGTCAGAGATGTAGCAGGGAATGCCCATAATAATAATGGATTAAATTAAAAAAAAATAATATTCTTATTTCAACAAAACCGATGTACTGACAACAATCCCGAAGTTTAAAATCACTGACAGCTTTTTTCCAGTGTTTTGAAGCATAATGAATAAAAATATTAAGGTTATTGCCCAGAAACAAAGAAAAAAAAATTGTGTTACACGGTGTAATGGATGATGATGATGATGAATGATGGATGATGAATGATTGATGATTATGTATGATGATGAATGATGGATGATTATGTACAGTATGTTGATGAATGATGGATGATGATGATGATGGATAATGGATGGCTGATGATGGATGATGAATGATGGATGATGATGGTGATGGATGATGATTTTTTTTAATGCGAAGAAGAAGGAACCAAAGGCCGCGAGCCCGCAATTATTGTTCCTTCCAAGAGAAAAACAAAATACAAGAGAGACCCAAATTCAAGATCCGATCATTTCGAGATGCCTGGACACACTGCGTTTGAAAGACTGGAGATCATAGGAAGCAGGAAACACAGACAGAGGGATACAGTTCCAAAGTTGACCTGTTGCATAAATGAAGGACTGGGAGTAACGGTTAACTCCTGCATTAGAGAGTTGGACAGAAAAGGGATGAGAGTTTGCTGCTAGACGGGTGCTACGCACCCATCGTAGAGGTGGAGAGATGCAAGCAGACAGTTCAGAGGAGCAGTGACCATTGAAATAGCGATAGAAAAGAGATAAAGATGCAACAGTGTGACGAAGAGACAGAGGTTGAAGGGAATCAGTAAGAGGAGGAGAGTTAATGAGACGAGAAGCCTTTGATTCCACCCTATTGAGAAGAGCCGCATGTGGAGAGCCTCCCCACACATGAGAGATGTACTCCACACAGGGGCAGAAAAAACCCTTGTATAGAGTCAACAATTGTGCAGGGGTAAAGAAGGAACGGAGTCAGCTAAGCACGCCTAATCTCTTGGAAGCAGATTTTACAAGAGATGTAGTATGATCTTTCCAAGATAAGTCCCGAGTAAATGAAACCCCAAGCATATTCAAGGATGATGCAGGATTAAGCTGAATATTATTAAACATTAGTGGGTATACCTGTGGAAGATTTTGCTGGGTTAATAGGTGTAAAAACTGAGTCTTTGATGCATTAAAAACAACAAGATTATTTTTACCCCAGTCAGAGATACGAGCCAACTCAGACATTAGGTGTGCCATAGCCTCATCCCTTGTTTGTTGAAGTAACTGCTGAGATGGACGTTGCGGGAATCGAATGGAAAGGTGAAGGGTGGAGTCATCAGCATATGAGTGGATAGGGTTAGATGTACAGCTTAGAAGGTCATTGATGAATGAAAGGAAGTGAGTTGGTGATTGGACAGTGCCCTGAGGAACACCACTGTTATTAGATCTAGGAGAAGAATGATGGCCGTCTACAACAGCGGCTATAAAACGACCAGAAAGGAAGCTAGAGATGAAGGCACAGATAGAAGGATAGAAACCGTTAGAGGGCAGTTTGGAAATTAAAGATTTATGCCAGACTCGATCGAAATCCTTTGAGATGTCAAGTGCAATGGCAAAGCTTTCGCCAAAGTCCCGAAAGGAGGATGATCAGGAGTCAGAAAGGTAGGCGAGAAATTCGCCAGTGAAGCGTCCCTGATGGAACCCATACTGACGATCAGAAAGGAGGTTGTGATAGGAAAGATGCATTAAATTTGTATTTGTTAAGAATAGACTCGAAAATTTTCGAGACACAGGATGTTAAAGCAACTGGACGATAGTTAGAGGGTTGGGAATGGTCACCCTTCTTTGGGACTGGCTGAATGAGAGGAAACTTCCAGCAAGAAGGAAAGGTACAGGTTGATAGACAAACTGAAAGAGTTTGCCTAGGCAGGGTGTAAGCACAGAAGCACAGTTCTTGAGAACAACAGGAGGGACTCCATCAGGCCCATATCCTTTATTAGTATTGAAGCCTGTCGTGGCAGAAAATACATCAGGTGAAGAAATTTTAATGTCAGCCATGAGGAAGTCAGAGGGGGGAAGTGATGGAGGAACTGCACCAGAATCGTCTAAGGTGGAATTGGAGGAGAAAGTCTGAGCGAAGAGATCTGTTTTATCAGTAGAAGAAATAGCTACAGAGCCATCAGAGTAGAAAAGGGGAAGGAAGTATGATGAGGTAAAGTTGATAGAAATCTTTTTGGCAAGGTGCCAGAAGGAGCTGGAAGAATTCGAGTTGGAGAGTTGAGAGCATTTAGTACGGATGAAATTATTTTTAGCAGAGCGAAGAACAGACTTAGCACGATTCCGGGCAGAAAGGTATAAAAGATGCGATTCAGGGGTGGGTTGGCTCTGGTACCTTTTATGTGCCCTCTCCTTGTTGCGGACAGCATTAGAACAAGCATGATTAAACCAAGGCTTTCTTGCATTAGTCAGAGGATATGAGAAAGGAATGTATGCTTCCATGCCCTAGAGAATAACCTTTGTAATGCTCAAGCACAGTCAGATGGCTCCTGAGCATGGAAACAATAATGATTCCAGGGAAAATCAAAGAAATACCGCCTGACGGCCTCCCAATCCGCAGCTCCAAAGTGCCACAGACGACGTTTCTTTGGAGGGTCCTCTGGCTGTACTGGAGCGATAGTACAGGTAAAGGTGATAAGGTTGTGATTGAAGGAACCCAACGGAGAGAAAAGATTAACAGTATAAGCAGAAGGATTGGTTGTAAGGAAGATGTCAAGCATGCTGGAGCTCTCTCCAAGGTGGTCAGGGATACAGTTGGATGCTGTACAAGCTGCTCTAGGTCATTAAGGATAGAAAAGGTGTAGGCTTCTTCACCAGGTGGATCAGTGAAAGGAGAGGAGAGCCAATGGTGGTGGTGAACATTGAAAACTCCTAGAATGGAGATTTCAGAGAAAGGAGAAAGGGATAGAATGTGTTCCATCGTAGAAGTAAGATAGTCTAAGAATATTTTATAGTCAGTAGAATTAGGAGATAAGTAAACAGTGCAGATATATTTAGTCAGAGAATGACGGGAAAGCCGAAGCCAGAGTGTAGAGAATTTAGAAGAATCGAGTTCAGGAACACGAGAGCAACATAAGTTGTTGCGTATATATACACAACAGCCATCTTTGGCTTTGAAATAAATATAAAGAAGGTAGGAGGATACAGAAAAGGGTTTGCGTCAGTTTCCTCAGACAGCTGAGTCTCAGTGAGAAAAAGGTGAGGTTTAGAGGAGATGTGGTGCTCAACAGAGCGAAAGTTAGAGGAAAGGCCGCGAATGTTGCAGAAATGAAGAAGAGAGTCAGTAGTGATGGATGATGACGGTTGGATGATGGATGATGATGGATGATGACGATGATGAATGATGGATGAATGATGGATGATGGATGAATGATGGATGATGATGATGATGGTGATGATGATGACGATGACGATGATGGGTGATGGATGATGATGGATGATGGTGATGGATCATGATGATGGTGATGATGATGGTGATTTGTTCTCCTTCTTCTTCTTCTTCTTTTTCTTGTTATTATTAATTATTATTATTATTATTATTATTATTATATTAAAAAAAGGAATTTCCTTGCTTTCTATGATTTCAGTGATCGGAGGCTGCGAGACCGTGCCGTTACATCAGCACTGTTGATATACAAGGCTAATGAAGTATATTCTGCAGGCTATGATTTTTCAAAATCATTACTCTGACCTTTCCCCCACCCAAGGATTACCTTACTATCCAAACATTCCAAATGTATTTACTCTTCTATAACATGCATGATTAACATAAGCAAAATACTGTATCATTGGAAAGAAAAACGTTGTTCAGTACACACTACAGTATGTCAGTCTACCTGAAGTTGCAAGAGACAATGATATACCTGGCTTCTTTATTCTTTCTGTGTGTAGTGGGATAATTAAAAAATCTGAAGCCAGACGACCAATGACTCAGCCAAATCTCTTGGTGTGCTGGCCGCGTAGCAAGAAGTTTATGACTAATCAGCATTGTAAAGTAACCATTAGTACATCAACATGGTGAAAGAATGAGTGGCGTCGCCTTTGCCCCTAAAAGTTGAACAAACCATTACTCGAAACTACAACCGATTCCAGTTTTCATATTTTATGAAATACCATGTCCACTTACCAATCTTTAACCTCCTGTTGTCCTTGTGATCAGTACCAGATGTTCAAGAATGCTGCAAATGGCATTGTGACAAACATATGTAGATTTGATGCTGAGGCTAAGCGTTTAACTCAAAGACAGTGGACAAGAGTTTGGGGTGGAGGGCTGAAAAATATTATTGCCTTTACCATCCATAAACATCTTATGACTCAGCCCATCCAGTCATCGTGTTAGTTGCACTTGGAGCGATGTAGTTACAAAAATGCAGTTCAGTGATAAGAACCCATTGGAAGGATGAGGGTGTTTGGGGGCAGATACATATAGCCACTTACCATACTCTCATGGGTGTGGTGGAGGCTGATAGTAGTCAAGAGGCGTGGCGGGGTGGAGTCGCTCGTGTCAGGCGTAGGAAGATGGGGGTATCGCTGTCATCCTCCTCCATGTCGATGTAGTATATCGATTATGGCAGAACCTTGATACTTTCTATCACTCACAGTCATGGGGAGTTACTGATGGGCACCAGTGATGGGGTTGGGTATGGCAGCCTACATCATGCCTCCATGTCATTTATACTGATATAAGGAGGAAGATACATGTTTGTTAACGTGTATAGGCCATAGCTGACTTTAATGCTGGGCCCACACTGCAGCACTGGGCATCAGCAGAGGGCTATGAAGACCCGGAGGCAGCGTCTATTATTAACTAGTTGGTATATATTTAATCAGTTTCGCCGTATACTTGCTTCTGTGTGCAGTTTGAAGTTCCTTGCAATTAGAATTTCATATATTTTCTTAAACACTCGAGCATTCACAAGAACGCATATTCTTAAGAGTTCTACAATTTGGCATGATCAGAATGGACAAAAATCTGAAAACATTCTTCATATATTGAAAATATGCAACAGAAATCTTCAATGTAGCAGCTGTTCGTGCAGATAAATGTGTGCACTTTTCCACTCGTTTTACAGACGTATGCAGTGCTTGCGACTGCGGGTTTCACACGCATCATGAATCTCCACTCTGAACAGGAACTAGCAAATTCATTGTTTCCACCTCATGAACACCAATATCTGGGCAAGATTGCCAGTAGTGATGAACCCTACTTACAGTACTGGTGGTCGTTGTACGTTTATCTAGTCTAGGAAACTGAAGATCTCAGATAACAAAATAATATGAGTCGAATAATAATTAACAAGCTGAATCACGTCATCAAAGAGCAATGGGACAATTGAGCAGTTCAACTTCACAGTCATATCAAAGCCACGTCCGGCCAGGCGTATTTTGCCAAACATAAGGGCAATTTCGCTGAAATTACAGCCATACACTTGACCAAATAATTCATCCTGTTTGCCAATATCCTGCTTTCTATGATTCTATTGATCAGAGACAGCAAGACCGTCCGATGAATTCAGCACTGGAGGGTGGTTGCAACCAAGTTCAGTTTTATGATTTATCATGAACATACTGACGATTTTCCTACCAAAGATTATCTAATATCAAAATAATTCACAGACTCATATTGTACCATAGTGTGAGACATTTACAGTAGTCCTGGACTACAGTTCGACCACTAAACACCTGATTTGTAGCACGGTAATTCCTGGTGGTCTGGTGGTGTAGTGGTTTGCAAATGGCTGTCAGTGTTGGAATTGTCTTGCTTTCATTATGCTGTGTCTCTTCCAATAAATGTTCTGGGATGAGTTGTCTAGCCTTAGACTCCTATACCTCTCTTCTAGTACTGGTTGACTTGATGTGCCACGTCAAGTCCCCTCTGTAACAGATTGATCTCAGGCCGAAGTTTGGGAAGATGGGGAAAGATATCGCTGCTGCTTGAGTTGGTAGGGAGTACATCACCAGCCTACTGTCTGGGTTTCGGGGGTACAGTCTTATGAATTCCAGGACTCAAGTTAGCGTCCCGCCACAGTGTGCATCGGGTGGGATGATAGGCTACCACTTTGCGAGATAGAGCTATTCCTGTAGGCGGTAGTCCAGGCTGTGGTCTTTACCTTCTCGAAACCAAACCAGACCTATGTTATGCTCTATTAAGGAAAACACACATTTTACATGGACTGGTAAATTTCTCTGGAAGAGATGGTACTTTTGAGCAGAGCTGGGCACCCAGTACACAAAAAGTACCATCGGTACCGGTACCAGTACTTGTCCAAAATTGTATTGTCACTACTGGTACCGGTACAACAAAAAGGGAGTACTGAGTACCGGCTCGGTACTCGGTACTCGGTACATGTATATGAATAAAGTAAACATGCTCAGTATTAATTTTTTTTTTTTTTGTTACCACACTGAGGACCCAGAGACCAGTCTTGTCAGCACAGCCGGACCTGAGGAGAGATGAAAGATGTTGTCAGACAATATTGTCAGTCACATTAACTATGGAGTGAATAAAGCATAAGGTTTTGCAACCATTCAGTCCTTTACTTTAAAAACATAGATAGCTAAACTTCAACCACCCACTGTAATTCACATTTTTATACACTTAGTTTAGTGTTTATCAAAATAAACACAATTTCATGACTATGTCGTGTCATTACATGCACAATAATCTGATTAATAATTACACAGGGCACTTCAGTTTTCTTTTCCAGTGTTGCCCTTGAGGAAAATTAGTACTTCAATAGGACAGTCACTGAATCCCGCAGGTTTTGGTTTGATCACGACCTTCCCCAATAAGAACAGACGTTCGATAGCAGCACTGGATGGTATTGGCGTGTTATAAGTTAGAAATAAGTCTCTGAAAACCTTGCAAGGAAAGCAGACCTTGTTGATTTTATGTTTGTGGGGTTTCTCCAAAAATTCCCTTACTACCTTTATCCCAGTCTCCCTTTTCTTTTACCCTTTTACATAGAGGGGTTCGAAAAACTCTTCCTTGACATCCTGCTCGTCATCATCATCAATGGTGTTGCTCTCCGCGTCCTCTAGCTTGCTCTCCAGTAGTGACACCATCTTCTTCTCCACCCTCCTCCTCATTTTCTCTTTGTTGTAGGAGGCAGACTCAGGTAACCACGCTAACCACGATAACTTGAATTGGGGATGAAAGGCAGCAGCAAGCAGGCAGGCAATGTCCACGAAACGATGGCCGAACCTGCCTTCCACACCCCCAGTTACTGCGTTCACTAGAAGCTAGCACACCGTCAGATCGGCACTTTCCTTCATCTCTTTTAATTTCTTGAGGCACATGGCCAGGGTCGGCAGCAACAATCCCATGTAGGCCAGGACCACGATGAAGTGGTACAAGAAGAGCTTCTTGTACCACTTCATCGTGGTCCTGGCACACTTGATGGTGGATATCATGGAGTCAGACTGATCCACCAGCAGCATGTTGATGTTATAATCCAGCACACACTCAGGTTTCCAGATGTGGCACCTCCTCTCGCTGCTGTAATCCACAGACTCTGTACGGTGCATCAATGTGCGGTGAACCATGGACAAGAGGCAGACTTCTCTGTTGTGGTTCCACACTGTAGCTAGGATGTTATTAGCCTTGAAGAAGACCACCTCATTTTTTTTCTAGTTTCCGCCCAAACTTGACCATGTGACGCCAGTTCACCTTGACAGTACCACAGAGTCCTGTGTCATGCAGGTGTAGATAACGAGTGAGAAGAGGACGTGACCACGATGAAGGTACTCTTCAATCATTGTCTTTACCACTGCTCCAGACAGTCCAATACTCCAATCTTCTATTATGTCTGTGTGTGCACCAGTGTACAAGACTATGTCTTGCACATAACCAGTCCTACAGTCACACATAACAAAGATCTTGAACCCAAAACGGTGCCTTTTGCTGGGTATATACTGGGGAAAGGAAATATTGCCTCTCCACAACACGAGACTCCCGTCTATGACAAGGTCTCTATAGGGATAAAATGAGGAACGGAATGTTTGCCGTAGGTGATCAAAAACCAACCTAATTCGCCTCATCTTATCTGTGTCATTTGCATTGGCAGGATCAACAGCACCGTAAAAGTGGAGGTGGCCGAGAATTTGCTGAAACCGATTATGGCTCATGATCTTGCCAAATATAGGTGTCTGCATGAGAGGGTCCATTGTCCAGTATGACAGAATTCTGTTTTTATGTAAAATACCCACCAAAAGTACCAGGGCAAAAAATAAAAACATCTCTGCCAGGGAGACAGGGTAATTGTAAATGATCGAATATCTGCTCCTTGTGCCCAGTCGTTCACTCTCACAGCGCTGGATGCTAGCAAAACGGTTGGTTTGTTCCATAATCTGCTCCACAAAACCCTCACCGAAGAACAGGTGGAAAAAATCCAGCCTGGTGGAGCCACGTTGAATCCCAGGAGCCGTGCAGCCAGAGCGCCCCTGCTCAGTGAAGGGGTAAATGATGGGAGAGAAATTACTGCCATCTTTCCAGTTCCAAATCACATTACCCTCGACCCCATCGTCCCCATCGTCGGCTTCGTCGAGGTGGGGAGGAGATGCTGGTGAGGGAGGTTGGGGAGGAGTGCGGAGGGCTTCCCCACTTGCACTCCTCTTCCCTCGGCCTTTACACTTCCCCTTTCCCTTACCCTTATGGCCTTGGGGAACATCAGGGGGCTGTGGAGAGGAAGTCCGGGAATATTGGGGAGCATAAGATGTGCTGGGGAGTGGCTCCTGCTCACCTCCTCGCTGCATCACCACACCACGTGATTCACCACGTACCCTCACTGCCCCACGTGATATGCTCAGCTGCCTTGCACCACCACGGGAGAGCAATGACTCACTCCCGCCACTCTCACTTTCAGTGACCGCCCCTACACTTTCAGTGTCACTCCCCACTCCCTCCACGCCACTTCTGCCCTCCCCAAATAAAACACTAGGCCCATACCTGATGGAATGACGTGCTGTGTGCTCGGGGCCGTGATGTGTGATGATCTCGTTGCCGTACCATGTGGCAGCACATCCCACGGCTCTGTCCTCGTCCTCGGTTTCGGGCTCCACATAACATAGGGGCTGCAGAGAGGTTATTGCGCGTTTTGGTGCAGGCTGGCCCTCTCTAGCGACATGATATGTGACGTAGCGCCACTTCCTCAGGGACAGGACCTCCTCATCACTGCTGCTACTTTCCTCATCCTCTGGTTGGACATAATCTGTCTGCCACCTCATCATCAAGGGGCGAATCTCTGTCGCCTGTGAAGGCGTCCAGGGTGACTTGAATTTGCTCCTCTGAGAGACCTCTGTGCACCATGTCTGACCTGGGTCACTGCTAACAAGTGAGTGACTGAGACGAGGGTGAGCACGGGTCACGCGGGGTCCCTGAGTGTCCCCACCTGGTGGCAGGTAGGGGAAGGTCTCCCGACCCTACGTACCCAAAATCAAGCGCGAGATTTGAAAATTGTGCAAATTATGAACCTTGCAATTGTCGACGGGACTAGCTGTGAAAACGTTGTGACATACCCATACGTCAATGGGACACCTCGGGTTAAGGAAAATATTTTAAAGCACCTTTCCTATCATGACTTTCTCATCGTCATCCACTGGTGATATTCTCACCTCCTTTCCAGACTGTTGGTCATCCTTCATTAAGGCCTTTGGCAAAAGCAGTCATGCTAGCTCGTTCTGCTGCGCATCCTCTCACGTCTTCTCCTCGAGCCGTTCCTGTTCTTGATTGTTTCTCTATTCTTATTCACCTCTTCCGTGACCTATGGAAAACTTCCTGGGACTCCCAGGTCACCAATGAAATTCATCTTGTTAAACATTCTGTTCTTCCTTGGTTTATTTTCACTCATCCTAATCGTCGATGGGAGACTGTGCATGCTCGCCTTCACTTGGGTCACACCTGCCTCACTCATTTAATGAGTGGTGACCCCTCGCCGCATGACTATCCGTCACCCTTTTCTCGACTCCCCATTCATACGCCACATCTATTGGTCTGCTTTTCCCTTCCTTTCATTATTACCCCGCCCCTCATTGATTACTGATTTCCTTGGTGACTCTCCTAAGTTTTCTATGTCTATTATTATTGCTTTTCTTTCTGCTTTGCGTGTTTTGCATCTGTTATAATTGTCCTTCCTTCTTTGCTACCTTAGTGCCACATAGCCTTTCTAGGCTTGGTGCTAGCATTTCTCATTTTTCAATTGTTTGGTAAAAGCTTTGACATAGCACTTGACGTATCAAACGCTTTCGATCGAGTCTGGCATAAATCATTAAATTCCCAATTGCCTTCTTACAATTTCTATCCTTCAATCTTTGTCTTCATCCTTATCATTCATTTTGGTCTTTCTGTAGCTGCTGCTATAGATGGTCACTGTTCTTCTCCTAGAGCTATGAATAGTGGTGTTAGCCATGGCTCTGTCCTATCACCTCCTCTCTTCCTTCTATTCATCAGTGACCTGAGTTGCACATTTATCCCTATCCACTCATACACTACCTTAATGACTCCATTCTTCACCTTTCCATCTGCTTTTCGCAGCATCCATCTCAGCAGTTACTTCAATGAACAAGGGATGAGCCTATGGCACACCTAAAATCTGATTTGGCTAATATCTCCCATTGGGGTAAATTAATTTTCTTGTTTTTAATGAATCAAAAACTCAGTTCTTACATCATTCATCCCATCAATATCTTCCGCAGGAGTATGCTTTCATTTTTAACAACATCCATCCCAATCCTGCATCATCTCTGAATATACCTGAGGTTTCATTCTCTCAGGATTTATTTTGAAGGATCACATTACCTCTCTTGTGAAATCTCCTTCCAAGAGATTATGTGTGCTAAGTCGACTGCATGCCTTCTTTATTCCTACATAGTTGTTTACTATATACAGGGTTCTTATTTGCCCCTGTGTAGAGTACAACTTTCGTGTGTGGGAAGGCACCTCACATACAGCTCTTTTCAACAAGGTTGAGTCAAAGGCTTCTCGTATCATTAAGTCTCCTCCTCTTACTGGCTCCCTTCAACCTCTGTCTCTTCGCCACAGTGTTGCATCTTAATCTCTTTTCCACCTCCACTTCAATGGTCATGGCTCCTCTGAACTGTCTGTATGCATCCCTCCGCCATTATGGTGTGCGTGTAGCACCCGTCTGCCAAAAACTGTTACTTTCAGTCCTTCATGTATGCAAGAGGTCAAATCTGGAAGTGTCTACCTCCAGTCTTTCAAACGCAGTGTGTCCTGGCATCTCAAAATGAGTGGATCTTGAATTTGGCTCTCTGTTACCTTGTTTTTTTTTTTCCTCTCTTTATTTCTTGGGGAGATCGATCGTGCAGGCTTCTAGCCTTTGGTTCGTTCTTCCTTGTATTTAAAAAATCGCAGCCCTGGCAAATCTTCCTCTTTACACTCCTAGGTAAGAAAAGCTCTCTTCAGTATTCGGGAAACTCTGTCCTGGGGTATGTGCAAATGTTGGCTGGAGAAGCTACTGTAGTGAAGTGATAGAGGACTAGTTCCATAACCAGGAGGCAACTGGTGGATCAGTAGTTGAAGTGAAGATTGAAGAAACTAATCTGGTAATAAATTAAAACAGGGGACGGGTGATAATGCAGATTTGGTTGTTTGGGAAGACGGTGCAGAGTGACAGTTAATCATGTTATATCTAATTAAGATGTGAAAAATAAATAAAAAAATAATATGGAATACTGCAAACACGAGATAATCGTCTGGCGCGAGGCTAGGTTTCGTCACGTTAAACATTATTTTGCATAGAATATCCTTTAAGATACTGTATTTTAACCTTATTAATCTGCCGTATATTTCAAGATTTTCTTGCTGTCCCAAGTCGGTTTCATTGAAGTTTGACCTACTGTATCGTCGTTTAAAACAATAGATTAACTGCCTCGTGGATCTCTCCACCAAATTTGGGTAAAACCTGATAAAACCAAAGTTATTTTCCACACACACACACACACACACACACACACACACACACACACACACATTTGTTTTCGATTTGACAGCGAAGATAAATTAACTAAATAATAAAAAAAAGTAAGTCAGCTTTGCTGACATGGCGATATTGACATTTTTGCATGGGAATTAATAGCATTTTCATGAGCTTTTCTCTGTCTGTATAAATACTAGGAATATGAACACACATGATGCTGAGGTTTGTCAGTATTGGTGCCAATACAGAAAAAACTGGTTATAAAATTACCTCACATCTTTGCCACACATTTGATCTACAAATAACCTTAACTCGTGTTACTTGGATGTGAAGCGGTGCACTCAAGGTGGCATGGCCGTTGACAAACTAACTTTACAACAACCTATGTTAGATGTCTGATGACTTGTCTTTCCTGCCCAGTTTTTTTTTCTTTTCTGTTCCAATTTGTGTTTTCGATTTCATTATCTGTCATTGACACTGTTCACTCACTTTTCCTAGTGGCACAAGACTAGGTAGGAAATATTTTGCAGCAATGAAGCCGTTAAGAACCTGTCTCATAAACAAAGCTCATTATATTTACCCATGCAGTTGTACTCCATGTCCTTTTGGCCACATCAGTATTAAATTATTGGGTTTGTCTTTCAATATTTTGCTGGCACTATTCAGGCGACCCTTCCCTGCCTCTTGACGCTCATTTCCATTAATAGCAGTGCTCGAGAAGCAATCACAGTGTAGGGTTGTCACTGTATGTGCGTGCGTGTGCGAGCGTGTGGCAGTGGCTGGACAAGATAATTCAAGAGTTTCTTATCCAGTTTTATTCAAACTCAGTGGAGGGATTATGGAACACCTATTATGGATACCTATTGCAATTGCCAGGTCAGAGGTCAGGGTCACATTGCTAGGTCAAAATTTTACTTATCAAAGTAAACAAAGTTGGTATCAGACATGAACCAAGGTAGTCGGTGAGGCAGAATGTAAGTCAATTTTCAGAACGTGGACAGGGGTCAAGAGTCAACCCGTAAAGTCAATTTTCTACCCATGCGTGTGCGGCTGTGTGAACAAAATAAGTTTTAATTTGATCTGGGTGCAACTTGGAAGGACAGAGGATCAGCCAATGAGTTGACCAAAATTATTAAGAGCAGGTCAAAGGTCAGGGGACCATGACAAAATTAACTTATATTTTACGAATTAGACCAAAACTTTGTGGAAGATGTCATGATAATGTGACGATAAATGAATTAGACTGAAGGTCACAAGGAATGGCCAAAGGTCAAGGCAATATGTAGGGAACCTTTAAGCAGATTCGATCCAGTTTAGATCAAACTTTGTTCAGGGTTCAGGGTAATGAAGGGAACTGTTCTGAGAACATTCTGTCAATGGCCAAGGTAGCAGGACAAATACAAATGCTCGAGCCTATAACTCTTAACCATTTTCGTTTAATATGAATAAGACTTGTTTGAAGGACTGATATTCTGGCAAGTATGAACATTTAAATCTGAGAATAGGATAAAAATTTAAGTCTCAGGACGGGGTCAAGTGAAACGGTTGTAATTCACTTGTGGGCATAGTTGGTGAAAGAGATAATGGGCAAGCAAAAGTGAAGTAATTCTATTTAGAAAGTGATCATTATAAGTCAAAGGCCGAAGTCAAATACTCGGTCCTTGATGCATTAAGGGTCATAGGAAATGCAGCCTATTATTTATCATACATAAATTTTTAAAAACCCGGCATATGAAAAAAATCACTAACTTTCATGACAACAACAAAGAACACTTAGAGAAAGCAACACTTGTGCCTACCAGTTGACCTGAAAGACCGAACATCTGACTATAACTCTGATCTCTACCTTCGCCTGGTTGCCCCCCAAATCTAGTTCCTTCACTCCTTCCTGATACATAACCTTCCAAGCTTACAACAAATATGATCAAAACTGTGAGAGTTGAACGTGTCTTGTGACATTAATTGCAGACCATTCCCTGTTACGCTAAACTTTGGCTAAATCATGTCAGAATAGAATCCAAGTGTCCTCAAAATAGAATCTCATTATCCTTGCCATCCATGAACTCTTCTACAAATTAGTGTTAATCCGATAAAAACCGTTTAGCCTATCCTTGCCATGTACCCTTGCCTTATAACCTTTTGTTCTCACAAACACTGTCACATCCTTGGCTCAACTTCAAACCTTTTAAGTTTGATCCAAATAAGATAAATATGTTTATTTTTTTTGTTCACATACTGACACATGCACTAAAGTTTTAACCTTTCCCCGTATTCTTGGAATTTATTCTCAAAATCGATACCATTCGCTTTAGCAGTACCTTCAACTCTTCCAACTTTGCAGTAAATCTTGTTAAGTCAATACTTGACCTTGCACTGCGACCTTGACCTCTGACCTATGTTCTCGAAAACAACCACAAAATTTGGTTAAAGTTTGATAAAAACGTAATTTCTTCACACACACACACACACACACACACACACACACACACACACACACACACACACACACACACACACACACACACACACACACACAGGCCAGCAGAACAAAAAAATCGCACTTGCCTCGCTAATGCGGATGTTACAAACCCTGTGTGAACTTTTGTTATACTGTATACCATCAATCCCATCCTCTCCAGAGTTATACCTAACTGTTGGTAACAATTAATCACAAAGTTCTTATTGTATATATAATTTCTTCATGTTGCTTCTGAACTATCACAAACAGAATCTCTTCATAACAAGAATAATTAAAAAAAAGGTTCAGTACACTTGTCAAACACTGATCAACAGACCACATTCCCCAGAGGTATTGCGAGGTAAACTTTTTTTTTGTTTAGTTTTATTGTGTATTATTATTCTAGCCAAAAACATTTACCGTATTAATAAAAATCTGCAGTTTACAAACCATACACCTGACTGCCATAATACTCTTGGTCCACGTTGTTGCCGCAGTAAGATCGTTTAAGATCAGGTTCCCTTATTAGCATCAGATACTGTTTTCACCGTCTTCTTGTTCAGCACACAGTATTACTCTGCTGTTGTCACAGTTTGTACGTGACCCCGGCCTCTCCTTTCTCCTCTTACTTATATGTGAGGAACAAACACCTCCAGTTACCACTGGCTGACATTTCACAAGTTTTCCTATTAGATCATGGCACGTAATCGAAAACTTTGTTTCTCCTGACACTTCCCCTGTTGTTGGCAATTTCAGCGACTCTGACATTTATCAGGCAAAAACATTCCACCACGCACACACGTCTATACACTGGTCTGTAGCATACCCATGGCTGACTCGAATTCTCTGTTGATAATCAGTCATTTCGCAAGAAATATCAGAGCTACCGTTCGTGGGAAGGAACATGGGTATAGTGTGCATCCACTAACTCTTCCAACCATTTAATGGGTTCTTTGGATTTTGGTTTTGAGATAATGGTAACCCAATATGACGTTTACGCAATTATACACTTTCACCAACTGTTCTTTTATCTTTATGTATACACTCAGAGATTTTCAAGCTTTCATTAAGCACGCTGTACATCTTAACATTTTTTTTTTTTTTCATATAATTTGTAGGATCTACCGACATCCACCAACTGTACCTTAATCACTGTGTTTTGCTTAGCATACTCCAAGTCTTATCTAGTTCTCCCGCTTCCTCACCTCGTCCTGATCCTGATGTTGCTTTTCATTCCTCTACATTCCGTTTTCCATCTCGATATTCCCAGGTAATGCTGTACCCCGTTTCTCTCGAACTTCCTATTTTGATAACTCAGTGAATTTACGTGCTGGTCAGACTCCAGGATAAAATTTGTTTTGCCTTGTTCCTTTTTTCCCACCAGCATATAGGGATCTGATTACGATATAGACTGTTCTTGCTGTATTCCAGGAAAAGATTGAAAAAAAAAGTTTGTCTTTATGTCATTTAAATAGTCGATGAGCCTGAATTCTAAGTAATTTTTCTGGAGTGCTTGGGTATTCTTATCCCCCTCAGATCAAGAACGCCCTTATTATATTATAAAAGATGCTGTATATCCCGACAGTTGTTTTCACTTCAGACCATAGTAATCGTGCTGGATTATCTGGGTAGGCTACTGCCTTTTTAATCTTCACCATTTGTGCACACTGCTTCTCAGTATATGCTGCATGTACAATTGCCAAACTTTCCACCTGGGCCACCTAGCCGCGGGAGGTGGGTAACGGGTACTGACAACAGTGTATCTGTTCGTGTGTACATGTTCGACGAAAGTTCAGATAATCAACTGTCTTCGTCTGTAGTGAACCTCCGTCAGAGTTCATCCCATAGATGGCTGGGTACGGAGTTGGGACTGGAGAAAAATGTCTCAGGAGTAAGGCGGCTTTCCCATCGGCTCAGCCAGTTGCATAAAACTTGTCACAGGGAAAATTGTTGTGTGCCACAGGTGGCGCTGATAAAGGCCAAATAAATAAGACTATATTAAATTTATAATAAGGCAATATACATAATATTATGATATAAATATATACTACTATATATAATAAAATCAGGGGTGGATGCATCACGTCGGTCGACTCATGACTAGCTGACTCGAGGCAGTATTCTGCCTTAACGAAAGAGTTTCAACCTCCGACATCTACAGTTCCTATCTCTCCTGCTTGGTTTAAATTAATGTCCACCCATTGAGTAATCCTGTAACGATTAATGACCTACCTTATCTAATCATGTCTCGGATCAAGAATGGTACTTCAATAGGTTTAATCGAGACCAGACCAGGACTGACGAAATGCAAAACGAACAGACACCGGTATCTATTTTTCTACCGTAAGGGCCCGTCTCACGACGGTTCTTCTCCCCAATATTCAGTAGGCATTTTTTAGCCATGGGTTTATCATGTAATAACGAAGAAGAACACGTTTATTATTATGTAATATATGTAAAGATATGGTCTTTTAGATTATTTTACTTATTGTTTTCAATACTCACATTATCCAGTACTTTCAAAAAGTTCCTTTGAAAGTCTGTCGACTAAAAATTGTCGACTGAGAATTGGGATGAACTCTGGGGTTCACTACGGAAGACTAGAGTTGATGATTCGAACTTTCGTCAAGCATGTACACATGAACAAACAGATACACTATTGCCAGCTCCCGTTACCCACCTCTTGCGGCTAGGTGGCCCAGGTGGAAAGTTTGGCGCCTGTACAATCAAAGTCGTGTAGTGAAATTTGGTGAAAATATCTGCCGAAAGACTATAGTTTTGGAGCGGTCTGCTTTGTGTCGAACGATTGATTGGTAGCACTGACTTGAGTTGCCATGTGCTCCAGGTGACCGGCCTGTGGATGCCAGCATATATATATATATATATATATATATATATATATATATATATATATATATATATATATATATATATATATATATATATATATATATATTGTAAGTTAACGAAACTAATCTACATAATTAATAAATCTTTCTGACTGCTGTTTTTATTTAGTATTTATGAAGCGTTTCTCATCTTTCATTTTTTATAACCACATTCGCAACATTACGATTCAATTAGCTAATTAGGTGTTCGGAAGTCAGTTCTCCATCTTGATTATCTGTATATTAGCTAATTAAGTTGATAATGACCTGCAACATTATTTAAACAGTGTTGTAAAACAAAATTCACTATATTACTCAACACATAAGAGCAGAGTTATTCTAGTATAACCGATTATTTTTAGAGTGGCTGGCAAACTGAATCCCACAGACGAGTTCGAACACATAAACCAGACGACCGAAGTCTACGCACAAAGGTCTGTGTGCTCCATTCTACAGTAGGTGCACTTCGTTTCTTACGGCGTAAGCACTGCTTGCGGGTGCTGCTTCCATCGTTGTAATTATTTCCTGGTCCTATAGTGGTGTGGTAAGACAAGGACGACCTGAACGATGACGGTTCTCTGTTGTGCCTTCCTCCTGGAATTCTAAGCCACTTTTCTATGATTATGCTAATACCAAATGTTTGAGCTTTCTGTTCAGGATTCGTTACCCGTAAATAAACGATGATCATGCCACTCATATTTATATTAGCTGGATGCATGTTGCTTGACCTCTCCATACAATGGTATAGTAAGTCTGCTTGACGTTTTGTTGTAAGATGTAAGATGAAATGTCAGATGATCATCGCCTAACCGTTGGCATTTCGTTTCTCATATGAAGTTCGGAATCAGCAATTCTTGCGAATCTATGTTAAGGCTTCGGAGTTTCATGGGTTCATTCATACCGTCATCCAATCAGCAACAGATATGTAATTTGAGGAAGTCAGGCTAGCCAACCACGAACATGTAACTTTGGTAGAGCTTTCATAATGTTTTAATTGTTGCACTTAATCATTGGACAAAACCGCGACACGATTTTTGTCTTTGACTGTACACTCGAAAGCAATAATCGGTAGCCCCCCTGGTAGCTGAAGCCAAGGGAAGGATTGACCGGGCGAACGAACATGGCCGCCTCCCCCCACCCCCCCACCCCACCCCACTCAACCCCACCCCTCTCTACCCAACCCCTGTATAAACGTTGTCAGGTAGGTTTGTAACATTCGTGGCTGGCAATATTACATTGTGCCCAAGTCTTCATGATTTAACATTTACTTGCATTACCATTAGCTTTAACATACCATAGAGTAATGTGCAATAATGTGTTACTAGCTAACATATGAACGTGGAGAAGCAATGTGATGTAAATAAAAAAAAAAAAATGAAAAAAGCGGAGTGAGAATAATTTTACTGTATTTTGATAATGCATTCATGTTAATATCAGGTCAATAATTTTCTCATATCAAGTGTATGAAACTATTTTACTCATATCTGTTACCGTCTGTCACTCCACTCCCCACCATTCGCACCATTTGTTGCCACTTCACTGTAGCGTGAGCCAACAAATCTTAGAACATGAGCAAAACATCTAACATGCTTTGAGCACTGATTTTATACACCTATATATTGCAAATCAGGTGGACAACATGATACCATATGGTATAGGAGCGAGATCTCCTTGGTTTAAATTGGTAGGTGAAATACACCCAGCAATTTCCAGTGTTAGTGTCAAAAGGCCACAAAGTTGTGTATTGCTAGCAGACTGTATGGAGGTTTCGACCTTTGTATTGTCCCTGCCCTTACAGAAAACAACTTGGCATCTGACACACGCGAATCTAAGAAGACTTATATGCGAAACATAGAAGACTTATTATGCTCTAGGCATTACTGCAGTGGCCAAACAAAATTATTCTTCATGGGACTGGCCGTCTAACTGTGTGCTGCAAGGTAACATAATCCCACAGTGTAGTCATTACATACACACATGCTGATGTAATTATTACTGTGATTAGGATGAAGGCTACGATGATGGGGGAAGTGGTAACTGATTCAGTAAATAACAGGACTATAGTTCACATCTTTAGATCAAATGGCTATGCATTGATATTGTGTTGCAAGTCTGTGTGTATGCATATGTGTGCAACTATGCAACATTGTGTGTGTGTGTGTGTGTGTGTGTGTGTGTGTGTGTGTGTGTGTGTGTGTGTGTGTGTGTGTGTGTGTGTGTGTGTGCGTGTGCGCGCGCGCGCGCGAGCTTGCTTGTGCCTGAGCGTGTGCGTGTGTGTGCAGAGGATGACTCGAATCTTTGAAGCAAATCTTTGAAGCAAAGTCTCATATATAGAGGGAATGTTATTCGTAGTTGATTTCGTGTCTTTATATAAATATAAATAACCAGAAAACATTTTTGTATGATTGACAACCTGGAGCACCGCCAGATGGTAACAGCTACCGTAAATGGGGTTGAAATAGCTGCATATACTTGAACTGGGAGTATTATTTACTCGATGTTTATAAGAATATTTTATTATAATGCATTCAAATTATATTCGTTAAGCTTTTTTCATACTCATGCCTTTATTCATATTACATTGCTTCTCCACGTTCATATGCTAGATGGTAACCCATTATCGCACATTACGTCTTGGTATGTTATTTAACACCAGTGGTAACTCACGTGAATATTAATTCATGTAGACATGGACACAACGTAACATCGCCAGCCACGAATTTACAAACCTACTCGGCAGCGTTTAGATGGAGATTGGGTAGGAAGGGGTGGGGGGAGGCCGTGTTCGTTCGCCGGGTCTATCCTTACCTTGGCTTCAGCAACCAAGGGGGCTACCGATTATTGCTTTCGGGTGTACATACAATCGGGCAAGTAGGAAGTGCGAAAAAAAATAATGGGGTATATGGAGACATCTGGCAGTTTCCTGTAGTAAGCCCACATATCTTTATGAATGAATGACTCAGAACCTAGAGCCTCTGTCAGGTAGAACGTGATTGGCTCAACTTTCGAGAGGTGGTGAAGCAGAATACTACAGTATTTAATGAACGAACGTGGAGTATAACAGAGTAATGAGCGTTAGCAATCTGTAAAACCTAACTGGCAACATAGCACAGAAAAGCAGCACGTGAACTGGTAGTTTCGTTTATTCATGATCCTTGGAGCTGCTGTAAGGAAGTCTAGTGAATCAAACTAATTGATGTTGAACTCTATTCGAGAGAACCGGCAATGCTTTCCTTAGCAAATCTAATGTTGCTATTATATTTCATCAGTTTCTTGCGTTAGTGCACTCTACTGGGCTAGGCGGTGGCAGAAACGGTAAAGAGGTGGCCTGCAGTCCTAATGGGCCCAGGTCCGAATCCCGGCTGGGGCAGGGAACAGTTTAAGGATTTGAATTTTACAAAGAGCAAACATTTCTGATCTACCAGGTGACCCGCCGACATGTCATAAAACTATCTCCTATTATACCCGTGCATCATTTCTGTAAGAGACAGCCCTAGCATGTATTCAAGATGGATGGTGGATGTTAGCGCCGAATTGGTGACATGTTTAGATGAAGAAGGACTACTGGACCTCAAGGACAACTACTGGGACTTGGGGATAGGCCCTGAAGCCTTTGCCCAGAGTCAGTAAGGTAAAAAAAAAAAAGTCTTAAAATGTCTATCTATCCATTGCCAGATGTCTTAATCCCATACGGGGTGGCCACAGACAAATCCCCTCCACGTCACTCTGTCCTCCTTTATTTCACTACCCTGCTCCCAGTTCACGCCGCCCTTTCTCGTATACATCTCCACTCCATCCCTCCATCTCATCCTTGCCCTTCCTCTCCCCCTCTCTCCCTCCACCTCAATCACGTACATTTTCGTCGTCAGTCTCTGTCTCTCCACATGGCAAAACCACCTCAATGTGTTTCTCTTAACACTTCCTCTCACATCCACATCCACACCACAACACTCCTCTACATCCTCATTTGTCAATCTGTCTCTCCATGCGACTCCACAGACTCCTCTCAAATAACTAATTTCTACTGCTGTCACTCTTGACTTGTGTCCCTCTATCAATGTCCAAGCTTCACTTCCATACGTTAGAGGTGGTATCACAATACTGTCAGGTTGTCAGGACTCCATATTATAATAATACAAATCATAATAGATAGGAACACAAATGTGTAGTCTTAAAGGTAGTCAAGCTAGGTTGGAAAGGAAATACGTCAGCAAGAGTTAACCAAAGGAATGCCAGAGGGAACCGGAAGCACTACATACACACAGACACACACAAGCTTCTAGAACCCATACCTATGGGTTATACACGTGACACAAGCCCTCCTAGAGAAGTCAGGAAGGATTAGAGAGTGAGAAGGGGGCTAGCGATAGTAGCGAAAGGTGGTAAAGAGAAGAGGGGTCCAACAAGAACTTAGCTAGTAAATAATACGCTCCTATGTAATACACACAGTTTCAACTTAAACTTTCCCTTGAAGATAATAAACTACAATCAGGACCCTGTATCCATCTTTAACTTCTGTCTTTGACTACACGATAACTAAAATCAGTCTCAGGATTTACAAATTATATGGTCAAGATACCACATGGTAAAAACTTTTTCACTTCCATGCTCACTTCTCTGTTTCTTATCACTGCCTTCAAGGAACCAGCAACCTTTCTTCCTTGTTGTACCCTTTCAAGCAATCCACCCTCCAAACTTCCATCCTTACTCATCACACTACCCAAGTACTTAAACGTACTCACATTTTCCATTTCCTCCTCATCCAACCTCACTGTACATTCACTGACTTCACCTCTCTCGAAGATCATAACTTTACTCTTCCCTACATTCACCTTTAGATTCCGTTTCTTACACAGTCTGCCAAACTCATCCACCAAGCCTTGCAGCTCACCTTCGTCTTCACTTAACAACACAGTATCATCTGCAAACAACAGTAGAGGGAGTTTTCAAACAATGCCCTGTCTCATTAGGGCCACTCCAACATCCACTGCCCTACCTTGTATCTCTTTTATAACCCCATCCTTATACAGACACATCATGGAGACATGACACATCCCTGTTTCAACCCAACCTTCAAATAGAAAAGGGCACTCAGTTCACTATCCACACCCACTGCAGCCTTAGCACCCTCATACATACTCTTCACAGCATTCAGCAACTTCCCATCTACTCCATATATTCTTAATACTTTCCACAATCCTTCTCAGTCCACCCTGTCACATGCTTTCTCCAAATCCCTGAAGGCTGCATACAACTTCTCTCCCTTCTCTAGAAACTTTTCCACTAAGACCTAAGAATGAATATCTGATCCCCACAACGTCTTCCCTTCCTAAAGCCTCCCTGTTCTTCTCCAACTAACTCCTCTGTTGTTTCCCTAACTCTGTCAATAAGTATCCTACTGTATACTTTTCCTATTACACTAAGAAGACAGATGCCCCTGTGATTACCACACACTTCTTTTTCCCCTTTTCCTTTGTACAAGGGAATAATTATACCTGATTTCCAATCCTCCGGGACTCTAACTTCATCCCAGCCCAATCTGCATATCTTCCACATCTATTCTACTACTATCTCTCCCCCATGCTTCAGCATTTCACCACACACTCCATCAATTCCTGGGGCTTTCCCCATTTTGACTTTCTTCATTGCTTCCACAACTTCCATCCTACTGATTTCTTCCTGTCTTCTCACCTCCCTCCTTCTCCCAGTCATTCCCCAGCCATTTATACTCGCATTACTTTCATTCTCTGTGTTCAACAATTCATTAAAGTGTGGCCGCCATCTGCTCACTTTTTCTCCCTTCTCAACTAGTTATCTACCATTTTTATCTTACACTCTCCTGTTAACTTCACTGCCACCCTGTCTGACTCTCTTTATCTCTTTCCAGAACATTTTCTTACATTCTCTCCACTTGACACTCAAATTCCTTCCAAATTCCTCATCCACTCTCTTTTTACCTTCTCTTACTAATCTTTTCACCTCTCCTTCCTTTCTCTTCTGTCTCTCAACTTCTTCCACACCCCTATTTCTTATCTATTCTTTTTTCTTTTGTGCCACAGCCTGTCTCACCTCTCCATTCCACCACGCTGTTCCTTGCACTCCCTTTCGTCTTCTCTTCACCCCACACATCACCTCACATGCTGCACATATTTCTCCTGTGAATGTCTTGCACACACCTTCCACGTCCCCCATCTGCTTCAGTTCATATTTACCCAATCGTTCCTCCATTTTTCTTATATTCTGCCTTCTTCTCATCCTCTTGTAACCTTTCCACTCTCCTTGCATCTACTCCTTCCTCCCGTCCTTCCCTTCTTCTGTTTCTACATTTTACTTGGACCTTGATTCTCACCACCACCAAGTGGTGGTCAGAAAATCCACTCCCCCAACCTCTATATGCTCTTGCATCCATTACACATCTTCGCATCCTTTCATCCACACACATATAATCAATCATTGCCTTCCTTTCACTCAGTTCACCATCCACCCTTCTCATCACTCATCAAGTATACCTGTGGATTATTTTGTGCCTGGCTATCACCAACCCCCTCCTGGCACAAATGTCCACTAAAGCACTACCATTCTCATCTATCTCAGCAGGCACACCCCACTCACCAACTACTCCATCCACCTTCACATTCCCTACTTTACCATTCATATCACCAATCAAAAACACTCTTTCATTCCTTTCAAACTTTTCCATGCACACTTCCACATTTGTCCAGAACTCTTCTCTCACTGTGCTTGCATGATCTTGTGTTGGGGCATACATGCACACAATCGCCCACATTTGTAGTCCAACCTTCAGTCTTACCCACACAATCCTTGACCCAACTAATCCATACTCTCTTACATTCTCCTTCCATCTGTTACTCACAATACACACTCCTTCTTTTGCCCTCTCATTCTCACCTACTCCTGCACATACTCGTATATCCCATCCGTACTCCCATTCTCTCACACTCTCATCTCTCCGTTTAGTTTCTGTTAATCCATATACATCCACTTTCGCACCCTCAACAACATGGGCAATCTCTCTCTCTCTTTTACCCCATCATTTGCACCCCTTAATTCCAAGTTTCCATCCGTATCATGTTCTTTGTTCGGCCCTTATTCGTCTTCTTTGTTCAGTCCTGGTCCGAGGCTTCTTGTTCGTATTTTTAGTCAGTTGTTCTCCGGGGAGGGGCACTAACCCTCCGCAAACCCACTTGCTCTCACGTAAGGAACAAGTATCGGTTGGTTACAAGGTTACCACCCAACGTCGTAAATTATTTCCTCGTTTACAAGAAATAATTTGGATTGCCACTCGATGTAAAGCTACCCTAAAAACAGGGTACCACTACACTAAGTGGGTGGATGATGGACGCCCCCACCTACCACAAAATTTACTGTGCATTCAATTTATTAACACTAAATTATTTGTTGCATTTTGCCTTTTATATATCTTGTCAATATAATATACTGAAATAGGAAGAGACAAGACTGCGCTGGCCAGAAAGACCTTTTACTGCAAGATAGAAGGAGATAGAGAGGAGGGACAGCAAGGACGAAGGAAAAAGAAGGAGAGGAAGGACACTTGATGACTTGAATAAAACAGGAGTATTATTCATCTGTTCGTCATATATAGACGACACATGTTATATTGGAGAAAACGTTATTTTAAAATGTTATAAGGAGAGGATGGAGGGTGAAAGACTGACGAAGAGAGTGTATATGAGTGAGGTGGAGGGGGAAAGAGGGAGGGGGAGGCCGAGGATGAGATGGAGGGATGGGGTGGAGAGGTATATAAGAGATGGGGGTGTGAGTTGGGAGCAGGGCAGTGAAATGGCGGGGGACAGGGCGACTTGGAGGCGATTTGTTTGTGGCCACCCCAAACGGGATTGAGGCGTCTGGCAATAGATAGATAGATAGATAGATAAGGAATGAATATTTTGTCCGAGGAAGTAAATTTACTGAAAATTTATTATGATTTTGTTCTATGCCTACCAATGATTAGATATATCGGAGTTGAATCATTATCAACATTACTGACAAATATATGTTAGGCAAAACAAACCCTCATAACTGATTACCATGCCATCCCTGTATTCATTTTCACCACATTAGAAAACATGTCCTATTGAAGGATTGCTTTGAATTTTCTTGGAAAAGATAACAAGGGGTAAAACTCTCGTGAGATGTTGGAATCAGTGCTGTCCTCATCTTGCAGCTATATAGCACGCGGTAAACATCCTGGCAATCTATGTTATACACAAATAAACTATGCAACATATAAAAAACAAGCATATAATCCACATTATCGGGCAGTGCCTGGCGGGCACGAGCGATAAGCCCGACATTGAACATTTTGTGGCAAATTTGACAGGCAAACCAGCGAACAGCCAGTGCCCTTGGTTGAGTGATATCACCAGACACTTCCAGGTGGTTTGGCGCCGGGCATGGACCCACGACCCTGCCATCCTCTAAAAGTTGGCTCTTTAACCAGATTGGTTTTCTGTACTATTTTTTTGTTTTAAATATTATGATTTCAACAATTAATATTCCATACTGAGCTATTGCTTTTTCTTTTCAACTGTGTTGCGCATGGTAATACCGCAATCAAGCGCTGCCGACCACCTACTGACAACTGGCCGACTTTACTGCTTGACTGGCTACTCAGCAGTGTGGACATCATCACAGTCATGCCCAACAGACTGTGCTCAATGATGGCACATTCCACCAATCACTGCCTGATGGTGTGGACAGGGCATAACAACTTCAATCCGGGGTCTGACTAGCGTCAAGCAATATAATTACGTCTTCAAATGAGAGAGAAAAAAAACACGGCTGCCCGTTAATTGACGCTAGTTACCAATTTGGTAACCTCTTCAAGTCACTGTCTTCATCGCTGTCCCTTTCCTACCCTCTGCACCAAACATTGTGGAGGAGGGATCGGTGTTGGTTGGGTGTTGCCAATTAAAACTGGATATTTAGTTACCTAGTCTCTGTTTGATGTTACAAAACAATTTTGTATGCATCTCATGGACGTGAAAGTAATTAGGTGAAGATGCAGGGATGATTTTTAAGGTAATCGACTCATAATATTTGACTGTTAATGATTACCTGACTACATATATGCGTTTCCAATGCAATGCATTTATACTGAGGTGGACCCCATAGGAGGATATTGCCTGCAGAAATGTTAGCAATAATTGAAGGGTTTTGGCACCCCTTCGGTCCCGAGTCAATCCATTTCAGTCCTACAGCTGCCCCTCCTTTCCTGCTTCCCTCGTGCTTGCTGTCTTTTCTCTCTCTGTCCTTCTCACTTGCACTATGAGGTCTTTCTGGCCCAGCGTAATATTGTCTCTTCCTATTTCAATATATTTTACTGAGAAGAAATATGAAAGGCAACAAGAAGCGGTGCCAAGGCACAGCAAACCCGTCCCCAGCAGTCATTCTAGTGCTGACGTAAAAACACAACAGGATTTCTAGTCAAAGATGTCACATATCAATTTTGGAGTTAATCGGGCAAATATTGATGATTCTTCCCTGACACAGACCTTCCTAGCACCAACTGGGGGGGGTTTACCCCCCTGATGTAATGAGGCATGTTATTGGATACAGATTTGATAGATGTACCTTTAGGTTTTGGTTCCATGTCGATATGACGAATTTGAATGGAGTTATGGCAAAAACGATTTTATTTTATTTGGGGGGTCCTACAGCCTGGGCCTTGGCCCTATTTGGCCCAAAATGTAATCACGTGATCAGAGGGTCCTAGCCCATCATCCAAGATATTTTAGTCAAAATCGCACCAGTAGTTTTCGCGTAAAGTTGTTAACACAGACAGAAAGACAGACAGACTTCCAAACAAACAAACAAACAAACAGAGAGACAAACAAAGAAACAGACAGACAAACAAACAAACAGATACACAAACAGACAAACAAACAGACAAACAAACAAAGAAACAAACCGAGTGAAGACAATACCCGTCCCCGGGCCCCTCCGGGGAGTGGATGGGTAATAAGGCTATAATTTAGTATTAATTTATGGAATACGCATTTTAAGACATCATGCGTCATGGAGCGTAATAACCCTAGAAATCGATGAAATATAATAGCAATATTAGATTCGTTAAAGAAAGCATTGCCGGTTGTCTTCGTTAGAGGTCAGCATCAATTAGTCTGATTCACTAGACTTCGTTTCAGGCGTTTCAACGACCATGAATAAACGAAACTACCAGCTGACGTGCTGCTCTTCTGTGCTATGTTGCCAGTTAGGTTTTACAGATTGCTAACGCTCATTACTCCATTATACTCCACGTTCATTCATTAAATACTGTAGTATTCTCTAAACATTGCTTCCTGCCACTTGTTAGTTATGAACCTTCATTTACGTATAATGTGATGAGAATAGTTGCATCACCACCACTCAAAAGTTGAGCCAATCACGTTCCACCTGACACAGGCTCTAGGTTCTGAGCGACTCATTCATAGAGATACGTGGGCTACCACAGGAAACTCCCCGACGTCTCCATATACCCCAATATTTGTTCGCACTTTCGACTTGCTCAGCTGTACATTCTTACTGTAGAATAATTGTCTATGAACAGTAAAGTCTATTTCCTTGTTTGTGTAGGTCTGATTTTATTGTATTAAATTGTATGACGTTTCTGTTGCATAAGGGAATTGAAATTAATACCATGTTGCACAAATATGATTAATTTTGAAGCCAGGAATTACAGTAATGTTCAGAAAAAAAAATTTCAACAAAGCAGGTAGATATGTAAGACGTTAGTTTTCACAACAAAATAATTATTACTAGTATACAGTACGTTTCATCTCTCGATCAGAAACCGTATATGGGTGATGTGGTCTTAAATCTGACTGGAATATACATATTAACTATTGCTTTGATGAGCCAGCTAACAGTGAAAATTTCCTTTGACATACCTAAGGTAACCAACATACGGACGTCTTTAGTATTCCATTCTTGTTATCTACAGATATTTGTATTCTGCTTTGGAAAGATTACTCAAACTGTTAGGGTTAGGTGTAGGTTTCAATAATTGATTCAGTACAAGAGGTTTCCCCGTAGTTGAGTCGCCTTGATGTAACATGAATAAACTGAGAAAAAAAAAATATTTCACTAAAGAAGCATAAAGAAAAATAAATAAAAACCTGGAGGTTGTAAGGATACAATATAAATAGACGTCATTGTTTTGTAAGGTTAAAGCAACAGGTTCATCTTGGAACGAGAGTAAGTGATGATTTCCACCAGCATCGTGAAGGAGGCCAAGGCACTGGTAATGAAGAGTAAATAGAAGCCGCCCTGCGTGTGGTTGAGGCTGAGGGGTATCGCTTTACTTTCCTGTAATGGAAACTAAATATTAGTGTTCGTACTAAGTAAATGAGCAACATATGGCGAAAGAATTTGTACACTAGGCTTATAAAGAATACAAAATATACCCGTTTTATTGATAAAAGTTGCCGAACGCCATTCTGCGAGAGAAAGAGAGAGAGAGAGAGAGAGAGAGAGAGAGAGAGAGAGAGAGAGAGAGAGAGAGAGCATGTATTACACATTCCTTGCTACAAGCTGGTGACTTACGTCTCAGGGATGGCTTAGTCAGCTTACCAGTGAGTTATTTTCTACTTGCCATTTTCCTTTTCAAGCTACATACAGAGGACTCTCATTCTGGATGGCGACTATCTGGTGAGTCGTAAGGAAGGCTCACTTTGGTCGGATAAATTTAAAAAGTGCAAAGGTGCTTAAATTGCAACAATATCTAGAAAATGCTCTGTGATAATGAGAATCACGTAACTTCAATCTTGCAACAACATACTAGTAAGTGTTATAAATCTGTTGGCCAGGCTTAATCTTTTTGCGGAGATGTGTTCATGATTACCGATGATTACCGTTCAAATCACTGAAGCAATACATCAGGTAAAGAGCTGCCCCAAATATCCCAACAGTATTAACAGATTCTTTACTACTTTACTTGAACATTCATATCATAATCTTATGGAGTCATACAAAGCTTGAGGTGTGTGTGTGTGTGTGTGTGTGTGTGTGTGTGTGTGTGTGTGTGTGTGTGTGTGTGTGTGTGTGTGTGTGTGTGTGTGTGTGTGTGTGTGTGTGTGTGTGTGTTCTTACCTAATTGTTTTTACATAATTGTATCTTAACAGGAGTAAGTCAAGCTAGTACTGTCCCGTGTATTAAAACACTGTTATCATACATATCCTTAAATTTATTATTTGTTTTGGCACACACTATTTCATTTGGTAGTGCATTCCACTGACCAGTTGCCCTATTTGGGAAACTGATTTTGCCTACGTCTTTATCACCTCTGTTTTTATACATTTTTTTGCAGTGTCCTCTTGCTGATACTCCCCATACGTTATATACTCATTTATGGCTATTTTCTCTTCCCCTGAGACACATTTATATAGCATAATCATGTCTGCTGTTTTCCTTCTCCCCTTTAGTGTTGGTAGATTCAATTATTCTAGTCTTTCTTCGTATTTAGATCCCTTAAGCTTGATATCCGTCTTGTAGCTGCCCTTAGAACTTTTTCAGTCTTTATGTGTTTCTTGAGATGATGATTCCAGACTATTGGCGCATACCCCAGGGTTGGTCTGATGAATGATTTTATTTTCTTTCTTAGCATGTCTTCACGTATGTATGTGAATGCTCTTCTTATATTAGTAAGCAGTGTACACATGTTCCGTACCTTGTCACTGATGTGGTCAGCCGGAGATAGTCTGTTACTGATAATCACTCCTAAGTCCTTCTCTCTTTCTGATATGTGTAGGAATTTACTTTCTAACTTATAATCCAAATCTGGTCTTTTTCCATTTTTACCAAACTTACATGTCACTTGTCCACACTGAGTTCCCTTTGCCATTTATCACTCCATTCATGAAGTTTATTTAATTCTTCTTGTAGCTTTCCACAAGACTCTGTGTTAGTAATTTTCTTTAGTATCTTTGCATCATCAGCAAACATACTTAGATAGCTTTCATTTCCAGTGTTACTATGTATGTCATTATATATATATATATATATATATATATATATATATATATATATATATATATATATATATATATATATATATATCCATCATCCAATTCTACGTTGCCCCATGAGAAGCATAGGAGCCCGGGGCTAGGCAATTTGGTCCTAACATTTAAGATGAGAGTGACCAGCCTCACTCATCCCTGAGTGACATTACATGAGCAATAACCCCAACTACCCTTTCGATATAAACCTTCACCGGCTCAATCCGATTGGATTACCCACTAAACCACCAGGTGCCATAATTTGGCTATATGGTTACCATCCAGGGTAGTAAATGGTTTCCTGGTGTACAGGAAACCACTGAGTGACAAGCCTAATGGTTTCCAGTAATAGCAGGGTTATTAAAAATTCAAACAGCTTTGCTCTGTATTTTGTCTAGTTGTTTTAGTGCAACCTTTCCACATCCATTCCACAAGAGTGAGCAATATCCTAGTGGAGACTGCACATGCCTCTTGTAAATTATAGCAAACTGCTCGTCAGTGAAGAAGTTACGGGCTCTGTACAATAATCCAAGGTTCTTTGAGGCTGTTTCAGCAAGCGATCAAACATGAGAGGTCCAGCTGAAGGCATTGTTAAGTGAAACACAGAAAATGTTAATACTTCTGGAGATGGGAATATTAGTAAAACTGAAGGTAATAAACGAATCTGGCAATTTCTGTTTGTTAGTAAAGTGTTTAATTTGGTTTAACTAGCATTAAATGAGACAAGGTTATTGTCCCCATTTAGTGATCGTAGATAAGTCTTGATTTATGGAGATAGCTGCACTGAGTTGGGAGTTAGAGATATTAAACTTTGTGAATAGATGTTTGAATGTGAATGAATTGTGAAGTGTTGACTCATCTACACATGAATGGATGGGATTCTGGGTGACTGACTGATCAACCAGGAGACCAGCCGACATGTCGTAAAAATACCACCGCTAATACCAATACACCAGTCCTGTGTGAGGCAAAGTTTAGAGGGTATACTTCTTTTTATACTTTTATGTAACATGATCAATATACTTGAGGACCAATATTATGATCATATTAAAAAAAAAATCAAATTAAATGCCAAAAGCACCTGACAGTCTGTACAATTTATAACCAACAACACATCGAGAACGCTGCTTTTTATGCAAGAAAGAAGGAATCAAAGGTTAGAAGCCAGCAAGATTGTTCTTACTTGAAAAAAAAAAAAAAAAAAGTGGAATTCAGAAGATCCGTTCTCACTGAGATGCTCGGTCACATTGCCTTTAAAAGAGTGAAAGTCACAGTTAGAGGAAAATACAGACAGATGAAGATAGTTCCATAGTTGGCCAGTTTCTTACATGAAGGACTGGGAATATTAGTGAACTCTTGCAGTAGAGCTGGACAGGAAATGGGTGAGAGTTTGCTGCTAGACGAATGCAGTGCGTCCGCTGTAATGGAGGGGGGGATGGGGAATGTAAGCAGATACTTCATTAAAACAGTGACTATTTAAGAAGCGATAGAGAAGAGTTTAAGCTGCAACGGTGCGGTGAAGAGACAGATTTTGAAGGGAGTCGGTAGAGGAGTTAAAGGGACGAAAAGCTTTTGACTCCACCCTGTTGAGAAGGGGTGTATGTTTGGGGCACCCCACAAGTCAACAGCTTTGTGGGGGTAATGAAGGCACGGCGTCATCTTAGCACACCTATTCTCTTCAAAGTAGATTTTGCAAAATAGGTAATATGACCTTTCTGTGATAAATTCCGAGAGAATGAAACCTCAAGTTTCGGTCTCTTATCCCTTGGAATGTTCAGATTTCTTTCCAAGAGTAATTCCTCCAATCTGAGAACTGCTGGTCTAGAAGATTAGGTTAGTTACCTCAAAATTTAATGCTGTCGTATGCTGAGCATTCTGTCTGGAAGCCGCTCTGTTCTCCTTGACCCTGCCTGCGATGATATGCTTGAGCCACAGCTGCATGATCCCAGCATCCTCCAGGCGATGAATAAGTTGCATAAAACGATGGTAATACGGTGACCCTTTCCTGAGGATGAATGTAAGGAATGGACCTATCAATTGTGTAATAAACATTGGCATTGCTATAGGCATCAGCTGCATAAACATGGTATTCATTATTACAGAAATCATATGTCATCATTGTCCTCGGTGTCTAAATCATTGTCTGTTATCAACATTAAGAGTGTGATCATAAAATACATCAATCATTATCACCGTATTTACAGCATCAGATTCGATTACGCACTTTTTTATTTTCGTATTGAGCTGGTTGTATTTTTTAGCTCGTTGAAGACATTTCGAATTAGAAAGGATTAGATATACGCTTCATTAGCCGCTTCACACCTATAGCTCTGTCGTAAGTTTTTAAAAAAAATGACAGGTAGCTGCAATGATATAGTGAACAAACAGGAACATTTAGAGTGCAATATTCGCATCCGCAATAGTTCCAATGACCGAACATTTATTTTACCCTGTGACTTTGACCTTTGACCCATTTCCCCAAAATTCCGATTGTTCCAGTTGTGCTTTACCCTCAGTCCTTCCACCAACTTTCACCTAAATCGTATCAAACTTGTGAGTTGATCTTGTCCCGTGACTTTGGTCATTGTTATGTTGTTCTCAAATTTAATTTTCTTCATCCTTCTCTGACCCTGAGACCTATGATCATGTTATGTCGGAACACAGCCAAAGCTATTGTAGTTATAGGACCGAACATATAACCTTGTCCTGTGATCCTGACCTTTTCTGATTGTTCTCAAAATAAAATACCTTCACTATTGCTCCACCCAGAACCTACCAGCATGACATGCATGCTACAGTGACTTTTAACAATTCCCTGTGACCTTGACATTTAAATGTTTTCAATACAGAATTCCTTTTACTTTTTGTAGCATTACCATAAATCTTTCCAAATCTAAATCAGATAAAAGCTGTTAAGACCTTGGCATGTGAAACCTGACCTTTTCTTATCGAGCTTTGTCCCAAACTAAACCTGTTCATTTTGTTCACATACTAACACACGGCTTAAAATATGGCCTTGTCCTGTGGCCTTGATCTTTGGCTGACTGTTTTCAAATACACCTGGTCGTTCTGCCATACCTTTAAGCATTCCAAGAAGTTACCCTAAATCAGATTACAACTGGCTGTGTTGACCTTGCTAGGTCAAAATTTGATCTAAGCCCCGTGACCTTGATCTTTGACCTAGTGTTCTAACCCTGAGTCATTCCATCATGTTTGATTAACATCGGATGAAAAATATGTCTCTCTATCTGTCTCTCTGTCTGTCTGTCTGTCTGTCTCTGTCTCTGTCTGTCTGTCTGTCTGTCTGTCTCTCTGTCTGCCTCTGTCTCTCTCTGCCTCTCTCTCTCTCTCGCTTGCTCGCTCGCTCGCGCGCGCGCACACACACACACACACACACACACACACACACACACACACACACACACACACACACACACACACACACACACACACACACACACACACACACACACACACACACACACACACACACACACACACACACACACACACACACACACACACACACACACACACACACACACACACTGTCCAACAAACTGCATCGCTTTATGAGCACGAACATAAAACTTTCTTCTTCGGATAGAAAAGTTAGTCATCAATATACTACATACAGCACAAGATTTTCAGCATTATTAGGTTAATAATCGTCAATAAAAGTCTTTGATTACAATTGTTGTAATAATTACCAAAGCACTATCATCCTGATAGCCATTATTTAATGACGTGGGTATAATCAAGAAGTACGATCAAGCAAGTCGCTTACCTCAATCCCCATCCAAAGGTTGCCATGAAATAGATGGGCTTCTTGCCAACGTGGTAGGGAGTGCGACCACGTTCATCAGTGTACAGGGACTCGATGATTATAGTGATATGATTCGCCATGGTGACTAGTGTGTAGCCTCCTCTAGACACCTTCTCTATGGCGTCTTCGTAGTTGGTGTACTGAGAGTAAGAGACATAGTTTCAAAATGGAAAAAAAGAAGTACCTGTCTACTGAAACTGCGTGTACTGAAGATACAAATGTTTCAGCCTAGAAGAAGCTAGTTCAGACAGAAAGCATGATGACACAATGCATGGGAAACGGAGGAATAATAAAAGGGTGCATTATGTGGTATGCATACCTTCCTTTCTTAGTTCCTTTTCATGACAATAATTTCATATTCCACAACTGTGCTTATATGCTATGCGTCAGCGACAATGTTGGGCTTGATGTGTACTAATATGAGGCAGCCCATCATACTGAACTACTTATTATCAGACTGTTAGACTACCCTTGTCCACACACCTGGCTTTTCTTCAGCCCTGACTTCGACTTCCCTCGGGCCGCAGGGATAAAGACATCAGAGATCACGATATTATAATGAAACTTCGAAAAATTGCATCTCTCTCCTTCTTCTTCTACCGTTTATTTACACATTCCATCAAATGTCTGTATTCGAGATGAGGCCAGACTTTTCAAAATAACTGAGGGAGATCATCTGTAGTAGAGTGAAATTAATTTTTTCTGTCCATCACCAGACTCAGCTCACAATTATTTCATTATATTAAGGTTAGGTAAAGTATTGATGAATGATTGATTAGACTACATCGGTGCGAGTTTATGTTGGAGACAATCTAGGTAGCAGCTTGCAGATCTATATAGGTGTTATGGTCTATATTCCATAGTATTGTGATCTAAAACGCCAATTTTAATTGTTTGTATGGTGAGACGATCTTAAGCGGTGAAGCAGGTTCAATCATTAACCCCTTAACCGCGGGGCGTCACTTTCGTGACGCTTGGGAGCAAGGGATCATACCGCGGGGCGTCGCTTTTGTGATTCTGTGTTATTTTGAATTCACCCGGGCTTCCAAGTGGGGGCTTGTATCATCTATCAGTACTGCCAATGTCCAACACTAGTCAGCACTCCTAATCTCATCTGTACTCCCATCCATTGTTGACAATTTAGCCATTTCTCCCCGTTCTTGACTCCCCTCCCTACCCCCCCTCCATTACCCTATCCTCTCGCCTGCCCAGCCGTGCCACGCTAAGTATATCTTCCCTGGAATTTTTCACTGATTTCACCCATTGAAATAAGCCCTATGTCGTATTCTTATACCAAATAATATATACAAGAAAGAAATAAGGTAAGTGAGAGTGCCATACACCTGGAATTGGCTAATTATCACCTGACAACACCTCTCGTTCGCTAATTTTCGCTGTTTTTTTCCCCTTGAAATATGCCGTATAATCTATTTTCGTAATAAATATACATGTAAGGAGGGAAGGGAGAAGCCTAAGTGATATTTACATTCACCTGGAACTACCTAATTTATAATGTATTGTCTAGATTTCCTGCCAATCATATCAGTGCTAGACAAAGCTGTTTCAAGATTTAACATTGGTAGCTCTGAATATATATCTCCTAAGTAGGCCTCTAATCTATTTTCGTAATAAATATACATGTAAGGAGGGAAGGGAGAAGCCTAAGTGATATTTACATTCACCTGGAACTACCAAATTTATAATGTATTGTCTAGATTTCCTGCCAATCATATCAGTGCTAGACTTAGCTGTTTCAAGAACCAATATTGGTAACTCTGAATAACCCCTAAACAGGCCTCCACGCTGGCCCTCCGTTATCAGTTTACTCTCATCTTCCGAAGCGAGGGTATGTATGTTTCTTCTTGCTGACTTCAAGGCCTTTTTTTCACCCCCATGCAAATGGCCCTGTGACCTTTACCCCCTACTAAACCTCGTGTGGAAAGAGGTAAAGGGCTGACAATTGATAAAAGAGTGACTATGATCTTTCTATTGAGTAAAACAGTGCAAGTGGAATTGTAAATAATGTGTAAATAATGTGTAAACAGCAAGTGAAAGTAATGAATGTAAATATACGTGAACAATGGAAAATAGTTTTATAAAATATTTCAAGTGACAGTGCACAACACAGTGTAAATAAAATAGAAATGTAAATAACGTAAATAAAATAGAGAACGTAAATAGAAATGTAAATGAGTAGTATTATAAGAATACGAGTATATACACTAGGAGTAATGAAAGTGAAAGTTTCACTCTAGCATGTCTGAATGCTATGAGTTATGAGAGTGAAGATGAAAGTGACATTCACTCTCAATGCCAGTATACAGGACGAGAAAGTGAATGCTACGTATTTTACTGAAAGAAATTGAATCCCTACAGTGACAATAAACTAATACTACCGAAGGAAACTTATGGATAAAGACTGTAGATATATATAAGTGTTATATAGTAATAGAAATATAAAGTGTGAGGGGTTTTATGAATAATAAATGACAGAGTAACAAAAGCGAACTAGTGCCAGTGCGACGATCAGACGCGCTCGTAATTTCCATTGCTTTCACAGTGTTTTTTTTTTTTGAGTATGGATCCCAAACTACTTGAAAATTGTAGAATAATGTTTATAGTGTTTGTATCTGGCTGTGGTAATCATATTACGGGTTGTCTGGAAGTGTAAAGTGGAGACTTCGTTACCCTACTTCAGAGGTCTCCACAAGTCCTACGGTAACCGACGAAGGCTTAACAATAATTCCAGGAGAAAGCTGAAGGTATGTGCCATAAGCATATGTAATTTTATATTCTAGGACTAATAACTGATTTTTGGCAAATATTTTTTGAGAGTCTGTCGGAGCCCAAATAACCCCGCGGCACACGCAAGTCATTGGTAAACAAGCCCGCGGTGTAGGGGTTAATGTTCAGAACGGGTGAGCGGTTATCACCTTGGCAGCAGTGGACGGCGATGTAGGACTTTCATGCTTGGTCGCGGGGAATGCAGACGTGTTTTCTGTGCCCTCTGCTCCAGCTTTTAGGGCTGCCCCGGCGGCGATACCATTTTTTTCACCCTTTTGGTGATCATAAGAAGGGCTAGTTCTCATTCTTCTACCCTCCCAGTCAGTCTGGAACAGTAGGTGTCGTTACCCTTCAACTGAGTTTACCAGTGCATATACCTCTGGAGCATCCCTCTCACTCAATGATCGCTCTGAGGTTTAAATGGGGAACTTGTGGAAATCGTCTGCCACCAGACATTTCTCACTGTTTAACAGCTTCTCCGCCCTGAGTACACGTTAATTTACCGTGACTTTTCTCTGTTGATGTCAGAACCCGTGTGGCAAAATACCATCATACACTACTGAAGTATTGAGAAAGCTTTGTAACAAAAATGTAACAGAGGAAAATACATTGCTCTCGTTGTTTTATTTCCCCAAAAAACAAAGCCCGAATTTTGAAAACCTGGCATTTATATATTTCTTTTCGTCGTTTTTAATGAAGTAGCTACAAAGCTGAGTTAAATCTTGCCTCCTGAAATATTCGATTTACACAGTACTTTAGCCAGGCACTTGTTGTGTTTGTGTTACGGCCATATTCTTAATAATAATTCCTTCCCTAAACTTTTCCTTCCCTTCGAAGGATTTTTCTTTCCCTTCAGTATGCGTAAAGATTTCCTTGGAAGGGAAGGAAAAATGTTCAGGTTGGTAGCCCTGTTAAACTAAAATGACCCATCCTGCCGATATTTGGTATGATGGAGCGTTAAATTTATAAACTAATACATCAAAACACGCATATCTCGTGCTGGATAATGAAAACACAACACATTTGAGACGTAGGAGGTCGCCACCACATCTATACTGTTGGTTTGTATTCAGCCATAAATGCCATTCTGGCCAACACCGCAGCGTGTTCACTCCTCAAGACAATATTTTGATAATAAATTATATTCGAGGAATATTATTATGCTTAATGTTGTTATTAGTAAGTGTAAGAATCACTTGTTAACGTCCGTCTCGTGTACTCGCATGGCGGCGCTCACTTGTTTTTTTCCAGCTGGAAGACATGAGCCGAACCACACGTGTGACCTTGACGGCAGCTTTTCCTTTTTCAGGCAAATTAACAACCAAAATGTTTCTTGAAATGAATCCTCGTTTTACCCTGGCCATAATGTATAAGATTTGTCAGTGTCAGATCATAAAAGACTGGATGAATATCGGAGGTAGTACGTCGTCTGCTCTGTTTATGTCTGGCTTATTGTCTCAGCCGACATGGGTAACACTTTTAAAGAGACACAAATAGCGCTTAAACATTAGTATAGTGTTGTAAACTGCATTAATAAAATTATACAGTGACTACTGTCAACATTTTAAATATATATAAGACAATGAACCACAACAGAAAGCACAAAATTTATGAGGGAATTTTTGAAGAGAAGGGTCAAGGAATTCCTTCAAGTTCCAATAATTTCTGCTGCCCAGAGGAAAAATCTTTCCCTTCGCGCGGCCCAGGAAGGGAAGGATTTTTTTAAGAATACCAATTCGGCTAAAGATTTCCTTCCCATACCTCTACAAGGGAAGGAAATGTTTAAGAATACGGCCGTTAGTCTCTCCTTTAGCGGAAAATTAATGATGATGTATAAAATTATTCTACATTAGCCATCCAAGCTCAGAGACAGTCCCTGTTCCCACCTGAGAGTGGTTTGAAAGGGTAGTCTCAGACTTGGGTTTTTTACCCAGGGTTTATTGTCCCTTGCTTGTCTTTCTCTTTTTTCTCGCTTCCCCCGAGAGGGGAAGGTGGTTACTACGGTGAACGCCCTTGCTACCTTCTCCTCTCTCCCCCCATCTTCAGGAGGCTAGGTGGCCATGATGATCGAACGAAACCTGACCGGACTGACTGTCCCCAGACGGACAGGCACCAGACTCATACCCTGCTGAATGTACTCTTGGCAACATGTGAACCTAGTACATTATAAGAGTGTACCGTTGGTGTGACAGTTGATCGGCCTGCAGCCCATGACGTACTCACGTGTTTCTTGTGTCAAAGAGGATGAATGAATGGGTTGCTGATTACTGGTTAAAATTGTCACATGTTTACAATACATATATTTAGAAGATTATAGTATATGTAACCACATCCACTGATGTTTTCCATTAATGTCAAAGCTCATTTAATTAATTGATAAACTTCAACTACAATGATAATCAAATGATATTTAGAGATTTCTGTATGAGAGACCACTCCAGTATGTGCTCACTCATCTTAAAAATCCTGTCGTACATTGTCAGATGGTGCAGCACACTCCTCATTAGTGCTTTGAAAAAAAAAATCACAAAATATACATGGTATCATCTAGTAAGTATGTCCTACGCAGATGTGGTTACTGGCTAAAATATAATCCTTCCCTTCTCTCTCCTTTTCTGCCAAGTCTTTCATTGCTGGAAACTCATTCTCATCTTCCTCCCACCCTTCTCATCTTCCTCCCACCCTTCTCATTCTCCCCTTCCCCCCTCTAGGCACCCAGATCCTCTTCTACCCCCCCATCCCCCACTGACCCAGGGACGTGAAGGTCGCAGTATCATATCTTCTTACATAATCCCAACATAGTGGTTACCTGCCTTAATGACCATAAGGCGGTCTATAAGCTGTTCTAACTGACAGTCTCTCTTTCTGTCTCTGTCTCTTTCTCTCTGTCTGTCTGTCTGTTTATCTGTCTTCAATTCGCCGTCACCCCAACTGCAGTGGGTCAGGATGTGGGTATCTGAAAGGAAACATCATCTAATGTGATGCTCCCACAAATTTTAGACCCGCAGCAGCGAGGCGGCACTGAGGCCTCGGCCTGAGAGTTGTTTAATGAACCCTGACAGTATCTATCTATCTATCCATCCATCTATCCATCTCTATATCTATCTATCAATATATATATATATATATATATATATATATAAATAAATATATATATATATATATATATATATATATATACATAGAGAGAGAGAGAGAGAGAGAGAGAGAGAGAGAGAGAGAGAGAGAGTAAGACGTCTTAATCCCGTAAGGGGTGGTCACAAACAAATCGCCTCCATGTTGCCCTGTCCCTCCCCCAATTTCTCTGCTCTGCTCCAAGCTAACACACCCCTCTTTCATATACCTTTCCAAGCCATCCCTCCATTTCATCTTTGGCCTCCCCGTCCCTTTCCCCCCTTCCACCTCACTCACATACACTCTCCTCGTTAGTCTCTTACTCTCCATCCTCTCCATATGGCCAAACCACCCCAGTGTGTTTCTCCTAACGGTTCCTATCATATCCACATCCACACCACAACGATCCTTCACTTCCTTATTTGTCAGTCTGTTTGTCGATATGACTCAACATGCTCCTCTCAAATAACTCATTTCCACTGGTCTCACTCTTGAATTGTGTCCCTACAACAACGTCCAGGCTTCATTTCCATACTTTAGAGTTGGTATCACAATACTGTCATGTAGTAACTTTTTCACTTCCATTCTCACTTTTCTGTTTCTTATCACTGCTTTCAAGGAACCAGCAACCTTTCTTCCATGTTGTATCCTTTCGAGCACTTCATCCTCTAAACTTCCATCCTTACTCATCACACTACCCAAGTTCTTAAACGTACTCACATTTCCCATTTTCTCCTCATCCAACCTCACTGTACATTCACTGACTTCAATTCTCTCGAAGACCATAACTTTACTCTTCCCTACATTCACCTTTAGATTCCGTTTCTTACATACTCTCCCAAACTCAACCACCAAACCTTGCAGTTCCCCTTCGTCTTCACTCAACAACTCAGTATCATCTGCAATCAACAGTACAGGGAGTTTCCAAACGCTGCCCTCTCTCATTAAGGCCGCTGCAACATCCACTGCCCTGCCTTGTATCTCTTTTATAGCCCGATCCATGAACAGATTGAACAATCATGGAGACATGACACATCCCTGTTTCAATCCAAATGTCAAATAGAAAAGTTCACTCAGTTACCTATCCACACTCACTGCAGCCTTAGTGCCCTCATATATACTCTTCACGGCATTCAGCATATATATATATATATATATATATATATATATATATATATATATATATATATATATATATATATATATATATATATATATATATATATATACTGTATATATATATATATATATATATATATATATATATATATACAGAGAGAGAGAGAGGTATATCTATATACAGAGAGAGAGAGAGAGAGCGGTATATAGATCTATATATCCGTCTATATATCTATACGTGTGTGTGTGTGTGTGTGTGTGTGTGTGTGTGTGTGTGTGTGTGTGTGTGTGTAAAATACCTATAATGCTAGACACAATGGAAACGTTACCGATATTTATCACAAACCAAGGCGTCCAGGCAAATTACAATCCTTGCACGGGGCAGATGTGTAAACGATGAACCGGCAGCAATGCACTCTCGTCCTTCGAGGGTGAACTGTTGGCAGGCGAGAATGGAAAGTCTACTGGGGAGATGGCCAACACCCTTGGAATATCAAAGACAATCGTTTTATTATGCCTGACATGCTGGACAGAAAGTGGAGACCGGAACAACAACCCAGGGGGACGACCACCAATGCAGACCACAGCCGAAGTCGATCGACAGATAAGTGATGAGAAAAATTTCTTTAACAACGCGGATACGAGAACAAATGAACTACCAGTAGATGTGACTGATCTGACTGTGTGACGGCCGATACATGCCGAATGTATCACAGGATACCAGCAAAACAAAAAACAAAAAAAAAAACAACTAACATCGTGAGGACAGAAGTAGATATGCACTGTAGAGAACCATGTGCAGGAAGATCATAAATACAGGATTCGTGTTATATTCACCGACGAAAAAACGTTCTTCCTAACAACACTGGGAAGATACACTGCTGGAAGAGAAATAAAGGCAGGTTTAGTAATACAGAAGGCATCATATGTGCCTGTATATAAACGAGTAAATAATTATAATACAGTATTTGCATTGCACTTACGTAATACATGTAACATGTAATATTGTCATGTAAATCAAAACATCTTCCAGATGCATGCACATCTGGTTTTAAAGACAGCAATAAGTTCATCTCAGAGTGAAACATCCAAATCACACAATTTGTGTATGGTTGTAGCTTTCGACTTTACCCTGTAACCTTTACCTTTGACCGTGTATCCAAAAAATCCAGTTAATATAAGTATTTCCGTCCTTCAAACACTTGACGAATACTGGTTCAAATTTGATTAAAGATGTTTACGTTGACCTTGTCTTCGTGACAGTGACCTTTTCATTATTGTCCTCTAGGTTGAATCACTTCATCCTGGTCTGACCTTAACCCCTTCCAGGCTTTGTCCAGATCGAACCAAAGCTAGCTGAGACAAAGGTCTGAATCATTGCCATTGCCCTGTTTCCCTTGCCTTTGACTAACAGTTCCGAAATAGTATTCAATTCATCCGATGCTGACTCTCAACTTTTACCACATTAGGTCAGTATCAGGTAATATGAAGTTAACTGACCGTTTCCTTGAGCTATGCCTTTGTTCGGCCGTAATTAAATACCGCTTCTGCTTAGTCTTCAATATATTCCTTATTTATGATATTCCGTTCTGTAAGATTTTCACTCCTGGGAGGATAGACAGATAAACCAACTGAACCAAGAACATACCCTACTGCATAAAAACCACTGATGTAACTGCTCGCCAAATTACATTTGTGACTTGTCCTATGTTCCCAATAACAGATACAACGCCTAAAACATCTATGAAGAAGCACTAGCCAGCACGTCAAATGAAATTTGTGTGGATGCGTATGTCCCTAGAGCGTGGATCTGTCTTTCTCTCGTTGATGGACGCTTTACAGCAGCAAAGTATCCTGAAATTCTTGAAGAGGAATTTCTGATTTCTCTCCTTGAGCAGGAAGACCCTTTTCCCTAGGCAGATACTGTTAGCCCATGACAAATGTCCGAGGCAAAGAGCCCGAAACGTCCAGAGATGGTTTGACGAACCATCCACACCTGAAACTACTGGACTGGCCTAGTCGGGATGTAATAATGATGCAACAGTGCAGCGAAGAGATAGAGGTTGAAGGAAGCCAGTAAGAGGAGGATAGTTAATGAGACAAAATGCCTTTGACTCCATCTTCTTGAGAACGGCTGTATCTTGGGAGCTTCCCCACACATAAGAGTTGTATTTTATGCAGGGGCAAACAAAACATCTGTATAAAGTCAACAACTGTGCAGGGGTAAATAAGGAGGAGTCGGCTTAGCAAACCTAATATTATGGAAGCAGATTTAACAGGAGAAGTAAAATGACCTATCTAAGATAAATCCGAAATTAACGAATCCCAGGTATGCTCAGCGACGATGCACGGTGGATTTGGACATTGTTAAATAATAGAAGGTACTCCTATGTAAGATTCTGAAGTTTCGAAGGATGTAGGACCTGAGTTTTTGATGCATTAAAAACGAGATTACTTTTACCGCAGTAAGATATATATGTACCAAGCCAGACAGGTGTGCCACAGCCTCATTCCTTGTTTGTTGTAACTGCTGAAATGGACGCTGTGGGAAGCAAATGGAAAGGCGATGGGTTGAGTCAACATTGTAGGAGTGGATAAGGTTAGATATACTGCTCAGAAGGTCATTGAGGAATATAAGGAAGAGGTGAGTTGATGATAAGACAGAACCAAGAGGAACACCACTATTGACAGATCTAAGAGAAGAATAGTGGCCGTCTACAACAGCAACGACCTGAAAGGAAATTAGAGATAAGGGCACAGACGGAAAGACAGAAACTTTAAGGGGGCAAATGGATATTAAAGTTTTATACCAGACTCTATTGAAAGCCTTTAAGATGCCATGTGCAATGGCAAAGCTTTCGCCAAAGTCCTGAATGGTTGCAGAATGTGAAATATGTTTTCCAGGATATTGCCATTAATTCTATCATCTCTATGTATATACTTTTCCAGTACTTCTCTGCTAGTGAAGAGAAGGGTGAATATCCAACAAGGTAGTGTCAGATATTAAAAGCATATGAAAACTACTACTATCTGTCTATGATGTATGAAAGTTATACAGTCACGATAATGTAATTGTTGATAACAAATTCATGGTGGGTATATCAGATAACCAGTTGTCCGTGTTATAGTCAGAAACACATCGTTGGTATTTACTGCCATTAAACAAATGTGTAGGTAAATTTACTTTTAATCGATTTGTCTTTGATAAGGTTGAACGAACACAAACGCTGAACAACAGTCAGAATTATAAAGCTAAACCTGCCATGAACTGGTTATTTATTTACTTATTTATTTATTCTTTTAAGTAGAAGAGAACAAATGGAAGGTTAGGTTAGAAACCTGTAATGGCAAGAGAGGATCAGACGAGAGAATTTGGTGGACAATTGAATAACACCAGTTTACTGGGATTAGATGAAGCCGGTGGTCGAGTCGGTAGAGAAGTGGTCTCAGGTTCCATAACACGCGAGTTCGATTCCCGGTTGGGACAAGGAACAGAATACGAGTATAAAATTTCGTTAAATAACAAACTTCCCTGATCTACCATGACACCTGCAAGCATGCCGTAAGAACACACTCACAAGTACTAATACACCAGTCCTGTATAAGACAGCCCTAGAATGAACGATGGATGTTAGCGCCGAAGTGGTGACGTGTGGAGGTGTATGTTTACAGGATGTCAAAGAATTGAATGTTTGATAGCAAAAGTAACAATCTTCCCAGTTGATATTCTCTGATTTCATCCAATATCAAAGAAATAAAAGGAAATTCAGCTTATAAATATGAATATATTACAAATAAACAAAACAAGCTCACTCAATACACATGCCACTAACACACAATATACTCATTCTCACGACAATGATATCATTCAATAATACAAGCGCTCAATAGTCCAAGAATGCAACTCAGTACAACAGCCACATTCACATAACAGTATACTCTAGGGTTCTGCTTTGTAGTTGGGCAGTTGATCATTGGAAGTCAGTTCACACCAACATAGTAAATAACACAGCTATCCTTCGGGCAAGTGGTACTGCAGACCAGGAAGGAGAATGTTTGATAGCTAGTCCCACCGGCTCATCAATATAGTCCTTTCAGTAGAAAGCATCAACCGAGCACGACTGAACCCCTTTGCCCTTAAATCCTGTAAAGACACCAGTCCTGTACCAGATACAATCACATACGGTATGATCCAGTATCTTAATCAGGAACCCTGATTAAGCTGTTAGGCTTTTATATTTGAGCTTTGGGTTTCGTTAACGTTCCCAAACACATGGCACTTTCTGCAGGTCATACCAGTATCCAAATAGGCTGGTCGTTTTATTAATCCTACTTCATTTCCTCCTCTTATATTGACTTTTTGTCTCTGTAAGGTCGTGGAACGTACTGTCAATAATAGGCCTCTTTTTGTTTTAGAGTTGAAGAACTCGTTAAATGATCAACAAAGTGCCTTCCATAAAATCAGTTCACTATATCATTAAATGAATTTGGAACATTGCGTATTGTAGGTATCTGCCAATAAGGAGTCCATGACAGAAGTGTTCCTGGACATCCATAAAGCCTATGACATGAAGTGGTGACACTGTATAGTAATGAAGCTCTGCAATTTTGATTTAAAAAGTAATTTGCCCATTCTTTTTTCCAGATTTTTGAGGGACAGAACTTTCTCTTGGAATTTGCCCCATAACATAATAGCAGATGTTTTTGCCCATAAAAACGGCGTGCCTAAGGGCAACATGTTTAGCCCCTGCGTTGTTTAATATTACGATCAATGATGATCTGTCATCAGCTCCCATCCTGAGGAATCTTAAATACCTACGCCATGCTGACAGTTTTACAATGCGACATTCCTCCCGTAATGCGATTTTTGGCAGAGCGAATTAGCAGACCTTGATTCCGTCCACCAGTGGGCCTTGCAGTGGGGACTTAAGTATTCTGTTCTTAACTGTGCTGCTCTTATTTTATCACCCATAACGTGCCTGTCTTGCATTTGACTTTGGATAATCAGCCGGTACCTTTTCAGAGTTCTGTAAACTTTTGGGCATACGGTACATTTTGATTGGTGATTAAATTTTAAATTCTTAATGATTTTCTTGTTCGTTGTGGTAAACCATTATGTGCCCTTAAATACCTAGCGATTACTACTTGGGGAGCCAACTGAAACATCTTTATTAATGGTGTATAAGTCCCTAATTTTACTATGACTCACAGGTGCATGGGTCAGCACCTGATGCCACACTGAGGAGGTTGGATGTGTAATAGAATAAATGCCTGCAAATGTTTCTTGAAGCCTTAAAGTGAACAGGTTTAGCTCATAATGAAATTGGAGGTGAGGTGAATGTACAGGCACAGACACAAGTATCTTCCCAGAGTGTCATGAATACATGGCGGAAAAATCAAAGCAGCTGAAACATTCACTGGTATATCGCCAATTGTATAGTTTCTTCAGATGGAAGTGGGAAGAAAACTGTTTCTTTGACTGTAGCTCTCCTTTATAATCGTCAGGATCATCTTCTTTTCTCATACAGCATATAAACCGTTCGAAATAATGGTATAGGCAAAGTGGCCTCTACCCCCCTGCATCAACACCCCCATCTCATGCGGGGTGTTCGTCTGCCACTTGCCATTCACCTCCACTTACTGACTCAGGAGCTCGGTGTGAACATGAGTGACTATGGCCAGTTGTTTTAAAATATAGTGCCTTGGAAGCCACCCAACCTCAGTTTTAAATTTTCATGGCTCCCAGCATTGAAAACCAAGGCTCCAGGGTCGGAGGTCCACCACTTGATTGACAACATCATCAGGCGTCATCTGGGGTCCCAACAATTGTGCACCGATACTTCAATTCGAGCGAATGAGTGGTTGCTAATATGTGACTGAATGAATATTTCCTCAAGTTTTAGTTGCCTTCTTATACATCTGTGCTTACCTTTGAAGTTTTTGCCACAGACAGAACCACAGAATACGTTCTAAACTCTCATTATGACTCTTTTGTCATTTATTCAAACTCTATATCAAACCTCTTGGGACCAGTTTCTTGCACTACTGATTCTCATGGGATGCACGGCCGCATCATTAATAAATTGCATTCATGCAAGAAGTCCTTCACACTGATCTCAGTGACTGGTTATTGTCGTGTTTACGACACTGAGCAGGCTGACTTACTTGTGAAGTCAGATGTGGAACATGTGGAGTCTTGGAACGTTCCTCATGATTTACGATCGAGTCTCTTCTTCGAAAATCAATCACTTAAATCTTCTGGGGCAAGGTCTGTGGACTAGACTGAATATTCCAACGTTCAAGCCACTCCTTGATGACTGATACTGTACATCGTCCCAGTCGCCTTGAGGAAAGATTTTTGACATGGTTAAGGATGAGCTGTACGTCCATTACCAATATATTGCCATATATTGAGAGATGGTTATTCACTAATTCATACAGAATAACACCTAACTAAAAATCATAACACTAATAAGTCCACCAGACAAATCGCCACACTATAGAAAGGTCTAAAAATACTAATAGCTAAACCAAACTAAATAGCCAGTGTGCTTACACTAATGGGTAAAATACCTCAACCGACAGAACACAAGCGACTGCAAATATGTAATGCCTCTCTACAGTACACTCCTTCTCATCACCTGCTGACTGTCAGGCGAGACGCAGCTAAAAATATAAGGAATATCAAAATTTGAAAGAGACCCAAGCAAGTCTAGAGCTGTTCCATATACATCAACAGTTAAGATATCTTATATATATATATAAACATTAACATACGTACAGTAGTGGTCATAAATAATCACTTATCCTCCATTACCCAGTGCGTCAGGCTGGCTCCTTTATGAGCAGCAAGTCACACTGGAGTAAGAGAGGCTGAGAGGGAGGGGCTAGAGAGAGAGGAGAAAGTGGGTAGGGGGACGAGTGATAGTGAGGGAATGGAGTGAGGGAGGGGAGGGATGGAAGGTATTGGAGGGAGAATGATATGCGAAGTGGTGGTCACATAATTTGTCTATTTTCTTTCATTCAGGGCGTGACATAGAGATGATATTCGGTAGATAATGCTGCATTACACTTTGTACAGTGGTGCCAGATAACAAGCCTTAGATATGTGGTGATATCGAGGGCTGGCTAGTGAGAGAAATAAACTGACGTGACAGATCAAACATTAGCACAGAGCCATCGAAACTGTGTGGGCCCAGACTGTCAACGCATGGGAGCCAGGGAATGAGAGAACACGGACCCTTCTCCTCCAGCACACCAAGGACGAGAGGGAGCCGTTCAGACGAAACCAGCAAACCATCAACAACATTGTTTCCTGGGTGCCGCGAAAACTGCAAAAGGTTATTGAAGCAGGAGGCCACTGGACCACTTACTAAGGCTTTCCTGGTTGCTTTGGCTTCAACAATGTCGGCAAACATTGACACAGACATATTTTGGGAGTTTGGGTAAGATTTTGTTTTATTTTCCTTCTAACAGATGACGAGAGATATCGTTATTGTATCCACCTGTCACGAATTAATTCCTGACATTGTATTAGTATTATATTGGGAATGCTAGAAGAATGTTGAAATCCGTAGAATTTCGCTCAGTCCGTTAACCGCTCGCTTTTGCACTCAGATTTGTAACAATTTTTCATAACCTTTCTCATTGTTTCTTAATTAAGTGACTGTCTTTCTGTAGAGACAGTTTATTTTTTTGCAAGAAAGAAGGAACCAAAGGCCAGAAGCCCACAAACCATTCCTTCCACGAAAAACAAAAACAATACAAAAGAGAGCCAAATTCATGATCCATTCATTTTGAGATGCCTGGACACACTGTGTTTGAAAGACTGAACATCATAGGAAGTAGGAAATACAGACAGAGGGGGACGGTTCCAGAGCTGACCTGTTGCGTAAATAAAGGACTGAGAGTAATGGTTAACTCTTGCATTAGAGAGTTGGAAAGAAAAGGGATGAGAATTTGTTGCTAGTCAGGTGCTATGTACCCGTTGTACAGGTTGAGGGATGCAAGTAGACAGTTCAGAGGAGCAGTGACCACTGAAGTAGCGATTGAAAAGAGATAAAGATGCAACGGTGTGGCGTTTCACTGAGCGATATTTTTATGTGTAATTGTCGTTCCCATGCCTTGCTTCTTTGGCTGTTGAGTTGAGCTGCACAGATTTATCATGCTTTCGCACCCGGCTTGGTTATATTATTCATTTAGTGTTGGACAACCACGGGAGCAAGGGTCCGAGCACAGTGCTGAGACCAGGACCCCATCGTAGCGGCTGCAGAGTCCATATCGACGTTTCCCGCATGTCCCCACCGAGTTGGTGATCGGCAGTGGTGGACATTACCAGTGACTTCCAGCACCTGGAATAGCAACAGACAGACTCCCAGTCTTTTCGTAGCTACAGCACCATTTTTCTCCACTGACCAGTATTTTCGTTTTTGTTTTTCTAAGCTTAAGATTATCAGCTATTTGCCTGAATGTGTGCATGAGCGTATTTCCTTTGATATTCTGAATTCACTGAGATTCTTCTAACGTAACTTTTTATTGTAATTAGTAAATTTACAGTTCCTTTTCATTGAGCTTAATGTAAATGAATAATCGTGTTTTTCTCCACAATATGAGGTCTTTAATTTGCTTCTAGTTTGCAAAAATTTCTTATATTAATCACAACTGGTATTTAGGTCAGTTCTTTAGTATTAATTCTTAAATCCGTTGTGCCAGCTAGGAGTTTGCATCAGCAAGATCCTGATCGGTATTATTATTATTATCAGTCATTGATTGTCAGGGGCAGAATCACTTTCTCAGAGGCCAACAGTACTAATGATACAGCATTCGTGAGTGATTAGTCTCCACTGTGTACAGTTAAGAATGTTCATAAAACTCTTGTATTTAGAGAATCGGCAAAGTAAGCCAGAATAAAGTAAAATTTGCTACTTGATTTCAAAAGTGAATTCCTTGTGTCAACCGACGATATAGGCCTGTTAGCATTTTATTCGTATTGCCACTTCCCCCCGTGACATCTGGCAACCTCGCCAGGATATTAACTCCTAGCATTAAAGTTATTAACGAAATAAAGTGACTCACTCTTAGCTAGTTATTAGTTATCATTAAAGTTTATAGGCACTGCCTTACTGGTGGTTATTGATTCTACTTTATTAATTTTATGTAAAAGTTTTCCCAGTCAGCTGCATTTTTAAATTTCTTTCTTTACCAGTTTAACTAAATAAAACTGGTCACCACCAACCTCTGCCTATATTCTTTAGTTTTGATTATTATCATTCCTCTGCGAAACAGCAGTCAGTACATGAGTCTTTAGTCCACTCAGTCTTAGTTGAATTAGCATCATGGTTACTAGTTTATATATACAGGAAGCCAAGGATATAGGGCTTGCCAATCCCCAGGAAATTAAAGACTATGTTTTCTCACGGTACACTTTTGAACAACAATGTGAGAATGATGCCCTTGAAGAGTGGAAAAGTCAACGTGAATACGAGCAAGAACAGCATGAATACGAGTGAGAACAATGCAAGGAACGTCAGAGAGAACGTAAATACGAGCGAGAACAACGTGAACACGAGCGTGCCGAGCGCTAGGCATGTGAGAAACCTGAGCTTCAGGTGTTGAAGCTCAAGCAAGACTCCTTAGCTTCAGGCACATTTGGTGCAGCCAACCCGAGCTTCATGAGCGCTCTCCCAACACATGTTCTGACAACCCTGTGCCTCAAGCTTCCTTCATACAAGGGAGGTGAGCGAATTGAGCCATTCATAGCTCGTTTCGAGGACATGGTGCAGCTGTACCAGCTGGATGAGGCGGCTAAGCAGCTCCAGTTTCTTAGCTTGTTTGAGGGTCCTGCTCACTATATTCTCCACAGAATTTGTGGAGACAATATCATCTATGAGATGATGAAGGCCGCACTTGTCAAAGCGTTCGGTCTCACGGTTGATGACGCCAGGAGTCAGTTCATGAGGGTGCGTTTCCAAGAAAAGGAGACTGCTGTTCAGTTCTTCGACCGTCTCGCTGCTTACTTACAGTAGATGAGTGGATGGAGAAAGATGAGACCCCTCGCATGCAAGAGGGGATAATTGACCTTATGCTTCTCGAGTGATCCCAATTCTACCCAGTCCCACATTTGCGACTTAATACTAGCTGGTATGGATTTATTCATACCAAGTCAACAATTCACTAAAAGATCAAACTCTCCAAAATGGTTTGATGGCAGTTGTGCCAGAGCAACAGCCCAAAAGTCATTACCATATAACTCTTACTTAAAATCAAAAACATCTGAATCACTCTCCCAATTTAAAATTGCTAGAAATCATGCAAAAGCTGTATTAAATCTATCTAAATCAAACTTTCTTCAAAAGCATGCATCAAAACTACTTAACAACCCTAATGACAATAGAATATTCTGGTCAACTCTTAATTTTTTCAATAATAACTTTAACAAGTCATCTTCCATTCCCCCACTAAAATCTTCAGATGGCAATATTTCAAATGACCCACGTGGGAAAGCAGATATCTTTGCTAGTACCTTTGCAAGAAACTCTACCATAGATGATACCAGCCAGAATGTCTCAGTACTGGAACTTGATTCTCCCGAAATTGCCCCACTTAAAATACAGACAAGATTCGTAAAATCCATCCTAGACAATTTACCTACCAACAAAGCTCCAGGCCCAGATGGAAATTCGCCAATTGTTTTGAAAAAGTGTTCCCCTGAACTTGCCTCTGTCCTAGCCAAATTATTCAGACTATGCATACGTACTTCTTTATTCCCAAATTCATGGAAAGAAGCCAATATCCACCCAGTTCCGAAGAAAGGAAGTTCGTCTGACCCCTCCAATTACAGACCAATAGCTGTCACATCTTCTCTTGGTAAGGTATTTGAAACTTTAATTAATAAGCATATTGTTAAACATCTTGAATCCAACAACTTAATTAATGACAGATAATACGGTTTTCGCCACGAAAGATCCACCATTGACATACTCAATCTCTTTACTCATACCATCCGTCAATCAATTGATCTTTTTGGAGAAACTCATGCAGTAGCTCTTGACATCTCTAAAGCTTTCGACAGAGTATGGCACCGTGCCCTGCTGTCCAAACTCCCTTGCTATGGACTAACGTCTTTTGTTCCTTTGATTTCTTCTTATCTTAGTGACAGGAAAATAAGAGTAAAAGTAGATGATGTATATTCGAATTTCCACTCAATTAATGCTGGCGTGCCGCAGGGATCAGTTCTGGCGCCAAACCCTATTTCTGGTTCATATTAATGATCTCTTATCTGTCACTCACAATCCCGTTCACTCATATGCAGATGACTCAACACTACATAGTTCATTCACACTCAGACATCCATTTACAAAGTCTAATATCTCTACCTCTCAACTCAGTACAGCCATCTCCATAAATCAAAATCTAGCTACAATCAGTGAATGGGGGCAAAACAACCTTGTCTCTTTTAATGCTAGTAAAACTAAATATATACAGTTTACTAATAGACAGATATTGCCAGATTCGTACATTACCTTCAGTGCTACTAATATTCCCATCTCCAAAAGTATTGAAATTCTTGGTGTCTCACTTAACAGTGCCCTCAGCTGGACCTCTCATGTCAGATCACTTGCTAAAACCGCCTCAAAGAAACTTGGATTATTGTACAGGGTCCGTAACTTCTTCGCCGATGAGCAGTTAGCTATAATTTATAAGAGTCATGTGCGCTCTCAGCTTGAATATTGCTCACCCTTGTGGAATGGTTGTGGAGAGGTTGCATTAAGACACCTGGACAAAATTCAGAATAAAGCTGTTAGAATGATTAACAACCCTGCCATTACATATAAACTACCTCCCCTGCAAGTAAGAAGGAATGTTGCCTCCCTTGCATTATTTTACAGATATTTTTTTGGCAAATGCTCAGACGAAGTTGCGTCCATGGTGCCACCTCTCCATGCCTTCCCTCATGCTACACGGGCGTCTGGTAGCGCTCATGACTGGAATGTCACTCAACCATATTGCAGAACTTCTGCCTATCAGAATTCTTTCATTCCCCGAACTGCATCTCTCTGGAACTCGCTTCCCCAGAGTTGTTTTCCTCCAAATTTCAACCCACAACTGTTTAAGTCTAACTGTTACAGATATTTTATGAATAGAGGACACCAGTAATCTGGTGTATGGATTATTTTTTTTTCCCCATTTGTTTTTCCTTCCTCCGTTCTGTTATTTAAAAAAAAAAAAAAAAAACACAGCTAGAAAAGTTGTGGCCTGCTGAGCTTATGGCCCAGCTTAAGAAATGTCAGGTAAAGGATGCCTGCCAAATGGTGGAAAAAAACGATGCATTCTTCACTGCGTACAGGTACCAAACTCGTAAGCAACAGAGCTGGAACAGGAAAGATACTGCCAAGTCTTTGCTCAGAATAATGGCCACGGTCCAAACAAACCGCAGAAGAAGAACCTGGGACAGAATATGCAGAAACCCGACTGGAAGATGTACAAGGTCCCTAACCAGCAGCAGTAGCAGCCACACGATCAGCAATTGGGACAATCCTTTTCAGCATCAGCCCCAGTGTATCTGAGGCAGAAGGCAAATGCAGCCTTCATTCCTCAACAGGTGCATGATGGTGTCATCCCTAGCAGCACAGGTCCTCCTTCACAAGGAACTAGTCCCCCTCAGACAGTGAGCTCTCCTCCACAGGTGGTCAACGCTCCAACTCCCCAGATGGTGAGTACGACCCCTCAGGCATCTAGTCCTCAGGGCGTCGCATTCGCAGAGTTGTGCACTATGCAGCCTTATCAATGGCTGGCTGCTTCCTAAACAGACCTTCCCACAGATAACAGTGCCTTCCTTGTTCAGCCAGGGTTTGTGGGAGGTATTTTTGTAAATGTCCTAAGAGACAATGGTTCCTTAGGTTGCTTTGTCAGGCAGAGTTTAGTTCGGCCTGAGGAGTATACAAGTAGACAGATCCAAGCTCAACTTATTGATGAATCAGTGAGATTGTTCCCTGAGGCATGTATCCAGGTAGTATCTCCATTTTACATTGGTTCAATAGTTGCAGTTATCATGCCAGAACCTGACCTTATCATAGGTAACATACCAGGTGTCAAGTATAGTTGCACTGTAGATGTCACTACTCAGACTTCAGCTGCAGGAACACAAGCCATGGCCAAGGTTCCAAACTGTGTCACCCTGTTGACCACTGCGACGCTGCAAGATGTTATTTGTAGTCAAGACATTGTCCTGGAACAACAGTCTGAAACGACACTTGCTGTTGTATGGAAGAAACTAAAGGGTAAAGTGATTAAGCATTCACAGGGAGGTCAAGCCAGGTTCCTTTGTAAACAAGGACTGCTGTACCGAGAGTCACTGACACGCCAGGGCGAGAGTCGACTGCAGTTTGTCGTTCCCGCGTAGTATCACCAAGCAGTGTTAGAATGGGGTCATTGTTCAGCGCCAGGAAGTAACTTGAGCAAAAGGAAAACCCAAGGCTGTATCTGTGCTGACTTTTTCTGGCCAGGAATGGGACAGGAAATAGATAGGATTGTGCGTTCATGCAAAGTGTGTCAACGTACCACCAATCAGGGACATGTCCTTCCTGCACCATTTGAATCCACACCCATTATCTCTGAGTCATTTGAGAGAGAGGGCAGTGGCAATGTGGGTGCAGACCTGACATCTCGCCCATTGGTCCCACAGGACAACGTTATGTCCAGGGTCTGTACATACATATGTACTGTAGGTAAAGTTCGAGAACCCAGCAGAGGCATTCCGAGGCTGTGTCTGAATTATCTTGTGATGTGTCTCAAGCTGTGGGCCTTTCTTTGGATTCCCGGAGAATACATACTATCCACATGAGTGTTCACACCCATGTTCGGTGTTAAAATGTGACGTGCCTGAGTTTGCGAAGGGACTCTCAACTTACCGATATCAGTCATAAGTGTAGAATTATAAGGGTAAGTATGCTTTAGGATCTCCGAGTGCATAGGGACAAATACCACGGGACAGTACTTGGACTAGGAGCATATGCACAGAGCCATGACTTAACGGTCACTACTCTTACTTTTGACCTTTGATGGGCTGTGGGTCACTGAGGGCCCTTTTAGTAAATTGACACCTGTCAGGATCTTTTTAACGTACCAGGGGTTCATGCTGCAGGGGGTGGATCAGCTGAAGTGAAGCTGGTCTCGCAAATGAGAGAAGGAGCTGGTGCCTGATTGACTGCTGTCTCCTTTGAAACCCCCAAGCAAGATTTTTAACCTCACCCCTTACATCCACACTGTGTCTATGCATTAACCAGGGATCATCTTGTTCTCCGGTTAATAGAGATATAGGTTTAATCAGTAAACTACTGGCTGTTCTAAAAGATTTGTTCAATCCAAGGACTAGAATGTTTTCCTGGTTAATAATGTGGGTTTAACCAGTAAACTACTGGCTGTTCTGAGAGACTTATGCAATCCACAGACCAGCATGTTTCCTGGTTAATAATGAAAGTTTAACGCGCCCCATCCCGGCCACTTTTCGACCACTGGTACCCCCCAATCCCGGGCAATTTTCGACCTTTTTTTTTTTTTTTTGCTAAAACTTTCGCTTTTGGTGAGAAAAATCGAAAATTCATAGAGAAATCGCTCACCTGAGGTTTAAAATACTCATTACATGTAGGAGAGCCTCCTTACTTTACTGGGTTTTCCATCAGGCTGGCACCAAAGAAAACGAGTTCTATGGGAGGATAACTATTTCACACCACTCATAAACGGTATTTATTTATTTACTGTTACGAATTTATATGTAGTACAAAAGTATATTGGTTTTCAAGCAGTAATTTAGGCATTATAAGCATTGTTTCACTCACTAATACCTGACCTTTTTTTGCCACATTACCTGATCATCATTTCTAACTGTTTCTTCCTCTAATGCTATGTAAAGTTTGTCCTCCACATTGTCATTGATTGGGGAATCACTCTGGCCCTGAATTTCGTACCGTGGCATGACATGGCTATACTGGCCAGGTCACTGATAACAGGTGAATTGCTGAGAAAAGGGCATGCAGGAGGGGGGAGGAGGTCATGCTGGGTAAGGCATTGTCTCTGCCTGGCATCTTGTTGAGGCAGGTGTCCCGTGGTATACGTACTCAAAAATGACTCGCGAAAATTGAAAATTGTGGAAATTATGAACCTTTGTAATTGCAGGACGTTGAAGTACGTCCTCGGGATTAGCTGTGACAAAACGTGAGGACGGAAGCACGTCCTGGACGGCAAGCGGTTTAACCAGTAAACTACAAGGGTCCTGAGAGATTTAAGGAATCCAAGAACTACGTTTCCTGGTTAATAATGTACCCAATAAGAAAGTAATGGCGACCTCGAATGTACGAAGCTTTGGCTGCCACTCGAAATTTTCAGCTAGAGCGTACATTTTGTAGCATATACACTGACTACTAGGCAGAGTGAGTTTGTAATTTAATACAAATTGTTTGTCGCATCGAAACTTTTGATGCTCCACCTTGATTGATTTCACAGATTCAGTTGGCGGGTGTAGCAGGTTTGCTGTGCAGATCAGCTGATAGTCTCTGCTACATGCTGCTGCCTCTTCTCCTCTGCCCTCATCATCCCCATTTACTATTAAATTGTACTAAATAGCTTTACAGATAGGTACAATTACACTACAACTGTCGGATCTACACCGTGTATTACACAAACTACACTACATAACAATTAGTCGTTAATGTGAATGTAGTGAACTTTCGCTTATTTTGACCTGAGTACTGTACAAGATTTTTAACCAACGTCACAGAGTTTTTTTCCCTCAAGGTTGCTTCTATTTACCTAAATATGAGGGTGTTAGCCCATTGGCGACAGTGATTTTCTCCTGTAGCAGGATAGTACACACACCACAGTGTGAATCTTGTGACTGAGTCAGGATGTAAATATTGCCTACTTTTAAATTTTCTATGAAAAATTTCATTTTGATGGGGCATAATGTCACAAATTAATTCACGACATCGTATTAGTATTGTATTGGGAACACATGAAGAATGTTGGGATCCGTAGAATTTCGCTCAGTCCATTAACCACTTGCTTTTGTACACAGATTTGTAACGATTTTTCATAACCTTTGTCATTGTTTCATAAGTGGCTGTCTTTCTGTATGGACAGTGCGTTTCACTGAGTGATATTTTTTGCGTAACTGCCGTTCCCACGTCTCGCTTCTCTGGCCATTGAGTTAAGCTATGCCCATTTCTTATGCCTTTATACCCGGCTTGGTTACATTAGTCAGTTAGTGTTGTACAGCCAAGGGAGTAAGGTGTCGAGTGAAGTGCAGAGGTCAGGACCCCATCGTAGCAGCTACAGCCTCCAGTTCGACATTTCTTGTATCTCCCCATTGAGTTAGTGATCGGCAGTAGTGAACGTTAGCAGTGAAATGCAGCGCCTGCAATACCAACAGACAGACGCCCAGTCTATTCATTGCTACAGCTCCATTTTTCTCCACTGACCCATATTTTCGTTTTTGTTTCTCTAGGCTTAAGATTATTAGCTATTTGGTTGAGTGCGTGAGTGACAGTATTTCCTTTGATAATTTGAATTCACTGAGATTCTTGTAACGTAAATTTTTGTTGTAATTAATAAATTTACAGTTCCATTCTTTGAGCTTATTGTAAATGTATAACCGTGTTTGATTTCTTCACATTGTGATTTCTTTAATATGCTTCTCCCAGTTTGCACAAATTTTTTATATTAATCACAATTGGTATTTAGGTCAGTTCTTTGGTATTAATTCTTAAATCCGTTCTGCCAGCTAGGAGTTTGCATCAGCAAGTTCTTGATCGTTATTATTATTATTTATTGATTGTCAGGGCAGTCACTTTCTCACAGGCCAGCAGTATTAACGATACAGCATTCGCGAGTGATTAGTCTCCGTTGTGTACTGTTAAGAAGGTTTATAAAATTCTTGTATTTAGAGAATCGGCAAAGTGTGCCAGCATTAAGTAAAATTTACTACATGATTTCACAAGTCAATAATTCCTTGTGTCAACCGACGATATATTAGCATTTTATTCGTACTGCCACTTCCCCCCGTGACACTACCCATGTGCAGGAACATCATAATTTATTTACCTTTATGTCTTTTCTTAAAGCGATGCCATATAATAGTTGACATGATAATGGCTGTATGGAGGGAGTATATAGCGGGAGGATGATCATATTTACTGTGGACACAGCCGTGTCAGAGGTTGCATATGATATTTAATTCCAAAATTTAATTACATTTAATGGTAGAAGTTTCTTATATAAACATTGCGGAAGTCAAAGCCATCCAGATTCAGTTTTGCGTCCGAAGTCAAAATACACAGATAATCACAAAAAATTGGCTCCGTACTATTGTTTAATCTGTCAATTCAGTGTATTTCTCTCACAGGCCAGCCCTTGATGTCACTACCTATTTAAAACTTATCTGACGCCTCTATACAAGGTGTAATGCAGCATTATCTGCTGAATATTAACTCCTTTATGTCACGCCCTGAGTGAAAGAAAATAGATTATGTGACTACCACTTCGCATTTCCTTCTCCCTCTCATACCTACCCTCACTCCCCTCCCTCATTCCACCCTCGCACCATCACTCGTCCTCCCACTCATCTTCCCTGCTCTCTCTCTCTCTGGCCCCTCCCTCTCAGCCCCTCCTACTCCACTGTGACGTGCCACGCATAAATTCGCTAGTCTGAGGCACGGGGTACTGAAGGACAGGTGATGGTTTATGACCACGCCTGTACAAAAATAGAACTACATCGTCCAAGAAGGCTCCATAGACTATAAGTAACCAGTGACTCTTTGTACTGCACACTTGGATTCATCTACGGGTTTCTGTCAGGCGAGGCACGTGGTTAAATATTGGGGACATCAGTATAAGAAACAGACCCGTCAGAAGCAGGAACTATTCCAAGTAAGTCAACTGTCAACCCTAATTAAATCATACAAAACATACAAGTGTTCACTCGGAAAAAGTATGGCCAACACAGCAAAATGGTTACATTACTCTGACCAAACCAGCCTCCCTCATGAAAGCCATCAATTTATTAATCATAATGAGATCCCCATCACCCAAGATGGTGGGAAGGGTGAAGGGACATATGCTGCGCTGCAGTATTTAAGGGAAGCCCGTTCACAAATAAATCGCCGACAGCTCAGTATGCTACGGCCAGTAGATAACACCCACCACAGATGTCACAGTACGTTAGGTTAGGTTGGGTTAATTATAATGAACGGCAAGTTATGTCAGGTAAGTATTGGCTTAGCATTCATCTAAATTAACTTATCTTAATCTTACCTAAACTTACCTTGGATTATCTCAGCCTAACCTAACCACAACATAAATTAACCTAGCCTAAATTACTCCAACTCAATTTACACTCATTTCACGAACGTCCTAGGATTTCACAAGCTGTCTCTAACACACACACACACACACACACACACTTATTTAAATATGTTTGCAGATGATGCAAAAATACAAAGGAGAATTACTAATACAGACTCTTGTAAAGAGCTACAGCAAGAATTAAATAAACTTCATGAATGTTATAATATATTGCAAATGGAATTCAATGTGGACAAGTATCATGTAATCAAGTTTGGTAAAAGTGGAAAAAGACCTGATTGGGATTATACGTTAGGAAATAAAACCCTACACACGTCAGAAAGAGAGAAGGACCTAGGTGTGATTATCAATAACAGACTATCTCCGGCATACCACATCAATGAGAAGGTATGTATACACTGCTTGCAAATATGAGAATAGCATTTACCTACATAAATGAAGACATGCCAAGAAAGATAATAACATCATTCATCAAACCAACCATGGAGTATGCATCAGTATTCTGGAGTCATATCAAAAAACACATAGATAAGATTGAAAAAGTTCAAAGGGCCGCTACAAGATGGGTACCAAGCTTAAGGGATCTAAGCTACGAAGAAAGACTAAATAAACTGAATCTACCAACAGTACAGGAGAGAAGGAAAAGAGGAAACATGATTATGCTATATAAATGCATATCAGGGAAGGAGAAAATAGATATAAATGATAACCTATGTGGAAGCATCAACAAGAGGACACTGCAAAAAACTGCATAAGTAGAGAGGTGATAAAGACGTAAGGAAATTTAGTTTCCCAAATAGGGCAATTGATCAGTGGAATGCACTTCCGAATGAAATAGTGTGTCCCAAAACAATTCACAATTTTAAGGATATGTACGATAAATATGGTTTAAGACACGGGACAGTACGAGCTTGACTCATTCCTGTAAAGATACAATTAGATAAGAACAATTAGGTAAGAACACACACACACACACACACACACACACACACACAAGAAAAAACACATTATACCAGTGTGATATATATATATATATATATATTGTTACGGAACAGAGAAAGATAATGTACACTTTAAGTGAGAATACTAAAAATCACTACTGTCCCGTAAAGTTCCAGGTTCAAAACAAAGAGTTAGGTAAAATTACAAGTCAAAGTTTAATGCTCAAACTAACAATAAAACATTCAGGACTCATAAGGATAATGTAATGGCAAAAACAGGTTAAATATATGGTTAACTGCAATAGCCTCTATTAACACGAAATTAGCAAGAGTAAATTTATCTAAGTCAGCCCTGATAAAATGAGATACCAGATAATACTCAGTGAATGCCAGATAAATAATTACAGATACAAACTATTATCAAAAATGACTGACATAAAGAACCCTACATGAATTACAAAAACTTCACTAGGCCTACAAATTAAACTTATGCTATACAGTACAAGAAAAAATGCAATAACAGTTATACTCAAATTACACACAGCTGCTAGATGTTTGGAGATTTCTTGAGCACTCACAATAATAATATCTGTACAGGGGAGGACAGAGATGTGAACAAAATGAGGAGCAGATCTAAGTGGCCATGATGCAGAGACTGAGCTCATTATATAGGGGCCAGCAGAGCCTGATACAACTTGTAAGCAGGACGCGCAAATGAAGCCATGGGGACAAAGAGCTGATAATCCCGCTCTAAGCAACAGAGAGAACGACTTACTCTACTATAACGGTAGAAGGGGGGAACTGAGGCAGAACACGCTCGTGATCAAACATGCAGCATACTGAGCGTTAAAATTACACAAAGGATGATGAAATCATAGGCTATGTAACACCTCCCCACAAAGAAAAAAGAAATTTACAAAGGAAATTTCTTATTACTCTAAAACAATCTGTATATGGCATTACAGACCATGCAAAGGTCTTTCCTAATGTTACAAAACATGAGATCTCCCTAGCACGTTCAGTCATAGGTACTTGCCAGTATCCCTTTAACAAATCAAACTTACTTATGGCCTAGCCTTTCCGATCTTGTCTATGCAATCTTCCACACGAGGGAGAGGGTAAGTGTCTGTTTTAGTTATCTGATTAACACGTCTGTAGTCGATGCAAAGCCTCTGTGACCCACCTGGCTTAGGGACTAGAGTGACAGGAGAACTCCACTCGCTCTGACAGGGCTCAATCATCTTGTGGTCCAACAGGTAGCCAAGCTCCTTCTGGATGAGAGGAACTTTCACTGGGTTCACACGGTAAGGAGGCAATTTAATTGGCTTTTGCGTCTCCAACATCGACATCATGCATCAACACAGTGGTTCTTCCTGGAGTGGCACGGAACACTTGCGGGTACTCCTGCAGTAATGCCGAAAACTCCTGCCTTTCCTTGGGTGGTAGATGAGAAAGCTTAGTCTGGAGATCATTCATGATATCAGGATTCTTCCCCAAACTATCACTCAGGCTCATACTGCATGGGAGAGCTTCACTTGCAGACTCGGGTGGAACAGCTACAGTGCAGACTGGGTTATTTTCGTCCCGCCTGTGATACAACTTTAGCATGCTGATGTGACATAGTTGCTTGTTCTTTCTACGATCTGGTGTGGCGATGACATAGCTGACATCACTGAGTTTCTTCTCCACGAAATAAGGGCCACTAAACTTGGCTTGAAGAGGTTGCCCATGAACTGGTAGCAGAATCAAAACCTGATCTCCTGGCTGAAGTGGCGTAACCTGGACTTCTTATCATACCAAGTCTTCATCTTCTCCTGAGCAGCTCCTAAATTCTCTCTCGCCAGCTGTAAAGCAGTGGACAGCCGTTCTTTGAAATTCATCACATACTCCAGCAGGTTGACGTCATCTTCCTCCGACAGCCAGCATTCCTTGAGTAGCTTAAGGGGTCCTCTTACTTCATGGCCAAACAGTAGTTCAAAAGGTGAGAAGCCCAGTGATTCATTTGGAGATTCTCTTGCAGCAAACACAACGAATGGAAGACCTTTATCCCAGTCTTTCTGATGTTCCAAACAGTATTTCTTGAGCATCGATTTGAGTGTTTGATGATATCTCTCCAACGCTCCTTGGGTCTGGGGATGGTAAGCTGAAGACGTGATCTGGGTGATGCCCAACTCTTTCAGAGACTGCTTGAAAACATTTGACATGAAATTACTTCCCCGGTCTGACTGTACCTCCTTGGGCAAACCAAACTTTGTGAAGAACCCTAGCATTTCCTTAACCACGTTCTTTGCTGAGATGTTTCTAAGTGGAATGGCTTCAGGATAACGAGTAGCCATGTCAATCATGGTCAACACATAAGAAAATCCTGAAGAAGTCTTAGGAAGAGGGCCCACAATATCCACCAACACACGGGTGAAAGGCGCCTCAAAAGGAGGAATGGGAACTAGAGGTGCAACCTTTTCGGTCTGATTACACTTCCCCACAACTTGACAGGTGTGACAAGACTTACAATACCAGGAAACATCCCTGAAGATACCTGGCCAGTAGAAGTGTTTCAAAATGCGTGCCACAGTCTTCCTCACTCCAAGGTGTCCTGCCAAACTGGAATCATGAGCCACTCGAATGATATCCTGCCTACAAACACGAGGGATGACAACTTGATGTACAACCTCCCATTCACAGTCGGCTGATGCTGTTGGGGGTCTCCACTTCCTCATAAGTACTCCTGACTTTACATAATAACAAGTAGAAGCACCAGCTGACTCTTCCTCACTGCAAGCAGAGTTAGCTAGACCTTTCAACTCAGGGTCAGCAACCTGCAACTCAACCAACTCTTGACGAGACAAATTATCAACACTACATGGGTACTGCCTCATCTGGTGAGTGGTCCAAATTAGCAAGAAAAGTGTCAGCTAGGATAACATCATCATCATCATTATCCTCTAAATCACCAGTAACTTTAGACTTAGCCCTAGTGACAGCACATGCAGGGAACACATCAGGGACATCACAATCCTGGGACGCAGCCACTGGCTCACTAGACAACTGAGGAGCTGGACACACTTGACTTCCACCAATATCATTTCCAAGTAAGAAAGTTACACCTGACATTGGGAGTGTCTCAACCAACCCAACCATAACGGAACCATTAACAAAACCAGACTCTAAATTCACTCTGCACAGAGGGACAGAGAAGTAATTATTCCCTACACCTTGTAAGATTACAGTTTCATCAGAGGAATTAACATTAGAGCCTAGAACACTGGTCAGCATAAGGGATTGGCAAGCACCTGTGTCACGATATATTTTAACTGATTTCCTGTCATTACTGTCCAGAGGACTGACAAAACCATCAGACAGGAAATTAGCACATGAACTCTTGAGAGTGTCACCCACGTTACTGCTCAAAAGAGGAGCTCCATCATGAGAATTTAAGTTACCCCTCAAAGCAGGTTCAGTTAACTCAGTTAAAGAATTCTGGGAACTCTCAAGAGTGGACACTAGACCAATTGACTGAATATTTAAAGACTCCTTTTTGTTCACATCACGCTGTCTCCTGAAACATCTCTCCGTAGTATGACCAAGCTTACTACAATAAGTACATTTACTTTTCTGAAATCTAGAGGTGAAGCTGGTATTTACTTCCTGAGAAACATCATCCTTATTCTCTTTCCTGTTACCTGTACTCTGAGTAGAGGCAACGTACTTACTCTCAGCTTTCCCTTTTTCTCTAGAATATCTCTTGTGAGTGAGAACATACTCATCAGCTAAAACTGCAGCATCAGACAAATTATCTATTCTTTTCTCATCAAGATATAGGCTTACATCTTTACTAATACGCCTTTTGAAGTCCTCCAGCAAAATCATCTGCTTAAATTTGTCAAAATCAGAATCCACATTCTTAGAATTTAACCACTGCTCCAACAAATCTTCTTTGATTTTTGCATACTCAACATGGGATTGCTTATCTTGCTTGTAAGTTGTCCTAAATTTTACTCTATAGGCTTCAGGAACAAGCTCATAGGCCTTAAGAATCAAGCTCTTAACTACATCATAATTATCAGATTGATCCTGAGGCAAAGATGCATAAGTTACTTGAGCTTTACCGGTGAGAACAGTTTGAAGGAGTACTGGCCAATACTCCTTAGGCCAATTAAAACCTGTAGCTACCCTCTCAAACAACTGAAAATACTTTGTTAAATCAGATTCATTAAAAGGAGGGACAAGTTTAACATTTTTAGCCACATCAAAATCATCAGAGCTAGATGATCCAGTTCCACCTTGTTTCATGCGATACTCATGGTCTGCCTGAATCCTGGCAAGTTCAACTTGTGCCTGAGCCTGTACCTGTGCCTCTTGAATACGAGCATTTGCCTCCTTAACATCAGCCTCCTTAGCACGTGCTTGAAATTCAGCTTCCTTCACACGAGCCTCCTGCAGGGCTAGCTGTAACTTAGCTAATTCAATCTGCGTTTGCTCATTTGGAGGAGTTACATTAAACAAGCTTTCATTAATCATGGCAACAATTTGATCTTTAGACTGATGAGAGCGAACAACAAATCCCAATTGTTGAGCAACAATCTTAAGTTCATTCTTTGTTCTGTTTTCTATATCACACACTGTTTGCACATTTGACAAAAAATCTTTGGCTTCATCAAGTGTAGTAATAGTAGCCATCATGAATATATCACAGTCACAAAATATCAAGCAATATCCTTATGATAATATCCTGAATATCCTGATATGAGGTCGCCAAATTTATATTACGGAACAGAGAAAGATAATGTACACTTTAAGTGAGAATACTAAAAATCACTACTGTCCCGTAAAGTTCCAGGTTCAAAACAAAGAGTTAGGTAAAATTACAAGTCAAAGTTTAATGCTCAAACTAACAATAAAACATTCAGGACTCATAAGGATAATGTAATGGCAAAAACAGGTTAAATATATGGTTAACTGCAATAGCCTCTATTAACACGAAATTAGCAAGAGTAAATTCATCTAAGTCAGCCCTGATAAAATGAGATACCAGATAATACTCAGTGAATGCCAGATAAATAATTACAGATACAAACTATTATCAAAAATGACTGACCTAAAGAACCCTACATGAATTACAAAAACTTCACTAGGCCTACAAATTAAACTTATGCTATACAGTACAAGAAAAAATGCAATAACAGTTATACTCAAATTACACACAGCTGCTAGATGTTTGGAGATTTCTTGAGCACTCACAATAATAATATATGTACAGGGGAGGACAGAGATGTGAACAAAATGAGGAGCAGATCTAAGTGGCCATGATGCAGAGACTGAGCTCATTATATAGGGGCCAGCAGAGCCTGATACAACTTGTAAGCAGGACGCGCAAATGAAGCCATGGGGACAAAGAGCTGATAATCCCGCTCTAAGCAACAGAGAGAACGACTTACTCTACTATAACGGTAGAAGGGGGGAACTGAGGCAGAACACGCTCGTGATCAAACATGCAGCATACTGAGCGTTAAAATTACACAAAGGATGATGAAATCATAGGCTATGTAACAATATATATATATATATATATATATATATAGATAGATAGATAGATAGGTAGATGGATAGATAGAATTCAGTTAAGCGTCTAGCAGCAGCGGTGACTGCGCCCTGCCATAATCATCATGTTGCGGGGGTGTTGATTGCTTTACTGATTATACTCCTTACAACGTACACCTGCCTGTGTTCGATTCCAATACTGATGGACGAACATTGGCTGAAGAAGGGTGTGATCATTTGGTGTTGTCTGTTTTATATTTTCACATAGTTTGTGTTTTTTGTTATAAATAATAATAATAATAATAATAATAATATACCTCCGTTTGACAAAGATATTTCAAATGCAATTGTATGTATCATACCACAATTACAGTGCATGTGGTTAATATTTACCATTAATCAACGGCACTGTGAAACCAAAAAACCTTAAATGAAACCCACTTTTGCCATCAAAGACTAATTTCAGTATCTTTTAAACTCAGTATCTTCAATGAGAATCTCCTAATCAGTTTGGTTTGTAAGTTTTTGATAAGTTCGGTTCACTGACTTGAAATGTGTCAGATACTGCTTCCTCAATGGGATCAGTATGCGATGGTGTGTAATGCCGTGGGGTAACATCTAACCTTACTAATACAAGAATACAATGGATAAGAATTACCTTACCTGAATGTGTTAAGGTGATGAAAACAGTTTGGAGATTTCTAGACTAAAGCTTCTATGTCCTCTGTCTGAAGAGATTTATCACTTGTGTAATTATGGATAATACCAACATTTTTCACTAATATTCAATCTTTGCTGGGCGTTTAAGATGGCATCGTTGACTTTTAAAAGAACTGTCCACTACCCCGTTTCTTACTGCAGATTATGCATTGATATTCATAACTTTATTTATAGTCTATTATAATCTGTATGCTTGAATCAGATTTAGTTCACTTGCCTCAAATCCTTCATATACAGCTTTGACAGTAGGGTCAGTGTGCGTTAAAAAGTAGTGGCAAGTAGCCCCCGACATCATCCACGTTTCAACACCCCATTTCCAGCCTGGGATATTTAGCATGTCTTGAAATGTCTCCACCGGCTTATCCTTGTCCTGGACGGTGAGGTGAGCGATCAGGGCAGACTTGAACCCCGTTGATATGATGAGGCAGAACACCAGCCACCAGCCAACCAACATCTACAACATGCTCAATTATAAATCAGTCATTATAACGAGTCAGTGCACATATTGCTTCCCAACTGTACTAAACATCAATTATAAAATACTATAGACCACTAGTTCACCCATTAAGTACGATGAAACAAGATTAACTGAAATATATTACCTCAAAACTATTTTACATGAGGGGAAAGCCTTTTGTGGTGAAGTACATGGAAACTTACTCCATATAGTTCGTATACTGTAAAAGATCCCTAAATCAAAATATATTATACCTTAAGTGTTAGGAATGTCCAAGGGTAACTAGGCGGTGGCTCAATCGGTAGAGAAGTGGCTCACAATCCTAACGGACCCGGGTTCAAATCCCGCTGGGGCAGGGAACAGTTTAAGGATTTGAATTTCATAAAAGTCAGAGTTTACTGATCTACCAGAAGACCCACTGACATGTTGTAAAAACACCCCCGCTAATACCAATACACCAGTCCCGTAAGAAACAGCCCTAGAATGTATCCAATAAAGACAGTGGGTGTTAGCGCCGAAGTGGTGACATGTAGAGCTGTGCGGTATCTAGGAGGGCTACTGGGCCTTGAGTGCAGGCTATGAAGCCTATGCCCAGAGTCAGACACATAAAAAAAAAAAAAAAACTGATAGGGATGATATACTATGGATTTTTCATTATTTAAGTGATTACCTGTCCAGAGACATTAACGGATGGATCCTTAGGCGGTTCTTCCAAGAGGATGGCCCAGCCGTATAGGAATGTGATGATGAACTGTACAGTCTTACCTCCTGCCACCTGCACCCACAGCCTCTGCAGCATCCATAACACCACTGCCCACACCAGCAGACTCACCAGGATGCCCAACCACACCATGGCTGACAGTTATGGAGATTTTATCTTGCATAATAATAATAATAATAATAACAAATATAATAATAATAATAATAATAATAATAATAACAACAACATTAATGATAATAATAATAATAATAATAATAATTCATATCAATATAATCAAGATTTCTTTCCTCAAATGTTGGGTTTCAGGGCTGATGGAGCAACAAAAACGAAATACCGTTAACATAAATATACACAATGGAAATCCTAAATATCTGAAGGAGCATAGTTACAGGAGTTATTAAACGTGGCAACGCTTTAAGCAACACTCCTTGCAAAAGAAGAGACTCCAATAGCTATCCATATTAGAAGGGTTGATATCCACCATACCAGTAAAGTGCGCTTTGTGAGCGTGTGATGAGTGAGTAAGCGCCATGTTATCACAATTTCCCTCAGATATAAAATTATAGGAGGAATCTCCGATACTTAATTGATAGAGCTGATGCCAAAAAAAAAAAAAAAAAAAAAAAAAGTGTTATGACTGAAAATCTGTTTTAAGGTGATTTCGTAATTTATTGTAATGAGAATTTGTAATCTATTTTAATGTGATTCGTTCACCCTAGAGCCAAACACTCCCTTCGAGAACTCGGGATTCCAAGAGGTTCCTAAGCCTTTATGGCTGAGTTTTTAGTTGATAAAATTCATTGAATGAATGTATCACATGCAGAAAGAATTTAAACTCTACTTCACACAGGAGTAAAGTTACAAGCTTCTGCTTAGCATGACGGTCAGGTTGGGCCAGGCCACTCAATTCCAAATTCAACTGAGAGTAAACATCATTTGCTCACTTGGGTCGTTCGTTCGTAATCATTATTAGATTTTAATACAACAATTTTCAATACAACGTATAAATTATTAACAAAGTAATTTTGCAAATTGTACACGACTGTACTCGGCTAATGGCATAAATTAAGAAGAATTACAATTACATGTGGCATAAAAATATTAGTCACGAAAAGAAAAATGCGAATTGGCCAAAAGTTTTGCTAACGAATAAGGTTGTCAGCCATTGTATTGCTTAAAAAAAAAAAAAAACATGATCTTCGTGCAAACGTTGGGTAAATTCTTCTCTCTATTAATACAATGTAGAGACACAGTCAGGTCTAGAATAATTAAGCTGAAGAATTTCTAGCAACGGCATTTACACTATTCATTGTGTAAAAATAAAATTTGTGTTCTATCTCTCAATTCCATATTTCATTTTGTCTCTGATGATAAATTCAAGCTTCTTCAAAATTATCTTATCCCTGCAGACATTTTTAAAATGCCTTAACCTGCTGTGTCCCGGCCAATTTTTCTCCAATGATCCCCCCCCCCCCAAATCCCAGCAGATTTTCGAAAAGTTTTATTTATTTTTTGGCTCAAACCTTAGCTTTTTATGAGAAACATTGGAAAAAACAAAAAAAGTGCTCACCTGAGCTTATAAGAGTGCTATACATGTGTCCCTCTGCACACCTGGTACTGTCTTCTCTGGGTGTGCGCTGCTACTGTCACGTTTCCTATGGTAGGGGTAATTATTGCAAACCACTCCGAATTGGTAGATATTTGTTCATTTGGTACGAATTTGTGTAGTACAAGAATATATTGGTTTTCACGCAATAATATAGGCTATATAAGCGCTGTTTCACTCACTGAACACATCAGCATACCGCATCTTCCTTGGCGATGTTACTCCTCATCACTTTTGCTCATTTCTTCCTTTGGCACCACGTAATCTTTGTCCTCCACATCGTCATTGATTGGGGAATCACTCTTGCCTGTGAAGGCATCAAGGGCGGCTTGAATTTCGTCACTGGAGACACTGTGGCACTACATGTCTTTACTGGCTAGGTCACTGCTAATACGTGAGCTGCCAAGACAATGGCACACGAGGTCACGTGGGGTCGGAAAGTGTTGCCACCTGTCGGCGGGTAGAGTAAGGTCTCCAGCATATGCCTGCCAAAAATAACTTGTGAAACTTGAAAAATGTGCAAATGACGAACCTCGCAATTGCAAATCGAACCGGTACGTCATTGGGTCTCAGCAAGAAAAAAAGTTGTTGACGGGACGCAGCGGGTTAATTAAGGACTTCATACCAAGGTGAGCATCATTACCTGGTGTTAAAACAGGCAAAAGTTTGCAGTTAAAGGTAATATCCCTCATATATGCAGAGTTAGCTGATGTACTTTCTTGACGGAGAAAGTCTCTCCACTCACCTATTTACATGGTAAAACATTGTTTTTTCCCTTCTTCTGTCATACCCTCTGACTCCGTTTCCCTTTTGCACCTGTCACCCTTCCCACCCTAACACACACACACACTCATTACACATGTCTCCACCACATTCAGAACTCCACCGATGGTCATATAAATGTTCACATGCTGTGGACAATAAATGCATATGCACTGTGGAAGATGAGTTAGAATAAGTGAGAGTGTGATTGTAAGGTCAGACATGTAGTTGCACATGTAAACCAGCATGGCAAAATAGTGACAGTTGGATGAACTTATGAGAGATGGGCAAAGGACAGTTAGAGCTTTAGTGATAGTTACCTGTGAATGGTCTGACAAGGGCGAGGTGTTGTGGTAGAAGAGATGGCTTCAATGACAGCACAGTCATGAGGTCTGATGGGTAAGTCTTCAGGTAATCCAACATGGTCAGCCGCTCTCGTAAAGGGGACACAACGGTGCAGAAGTCTACCTCGTGTCTCTGGAGTCGGCCCATCATTCCATCATACACCCCAATTTTCAGGTTACCCCACAAGCGGTCTATTTCCTCACGAATAACATAACTAAAAGAAAATACTGATTTAACACTCTTTACCCAAGAAACGTCTCACTCATTAATTTTTTTAAATATGAGAGAAATGAAGGGGTTCAAGAAACCTGTTAATTATTTCCATAATTTTGATTGAAAATTCATTTTCCACTTTGTTCTTGCTATCTCCAAACTACCTTCCTTAGCTTAGAAGAGACTTTTCGAAGTCAAGGGAGGGATTAGAGATGGGCTAGCAATACTTTCACTACTGATGTAATGAAAATGGCATCACAACCTGTTGTAACAGTCTAAGAATTAAATAATTTTTAGACTGTTACCACAGGTTGTGACGCCATTTTCATCACTCCAGTGGTGAAAGTGTTGGTGGTCCATATCATATCCCTCCCTTGACTTTGAAAAGTGTCTTCCGTCTGGAGATAACAAGAACAGGGTGAAAATGAGTTTTTATTCAAAATGGAAAATGCTTCCGAGACAAAAATAGTCTAACTTTACTAATTTGGGGTCACTGAGAACGAAAGTCATGCTTAGAATGTCTGATCGGCTCTACTTTTTAAGATATTCTACTTACTCAGTATCTACAATCATTGACTCCAATAGCATAAGATACTTGAGTACTAATTGGACTTGGTTCTTATTTCAAACAAGAAATGATCCATACACGGGCAAGGATTTGACTGAATGTATAAATAAAAGTTTTACTGAGTTTGGACAGCTTTAGCTGTTTTGCCAAAATAATGCGTGATGCCACCTGAAATTGTTATTTTGTCATGAATTGCATCATATCATTCTGAGACGTCACTAATGATACAATCATTATTCAGGTTACATCACACAATATTTTGTACTATATAAACCCTGCAGATCAAATGGTGTCATTATATATATATATATAAATATATATATATATATATATATATATATATATATATATATATATATATATATATATATATATATATTGTTACGGAACAGAGATAGAAAATGAACACTTCAAGTGAGGACACCAAAATCACTACTGTCCCGCAAAGTTCCAGGTTCAAAACAAAAGAGTTAGGTAAAATTACAAGTTAAAGTTTAATGCTCAAACTAACAACTAAACATTCAGGACTCATAAGGATAATGTAATGGCCAAAAAAACAGGTTAAATATATGGTCAACTGCAATAGCCTCTATTAACACGAAATTAGCAAGAGTAAATTTATCTAAGTCAGCCCTGATAAAATGAGAAAACCGGATAATGCTCAGTTAATGCAAGATATATTATTACAGATACAAAATATTATTAACAATGGCTGACAGTAAAACTTTACATTAATCACAAAAACCTTACCAGGCCTACGAATTAACGCCTTATGATACAGTACAAGAACAAAATGTAATAATCACTTATACTCAAATTACACAGCAGCTAGATGATTGGAGACTTCCTGAGCACTCACAAAATATTAACAACTGTACAGGGGAGGACAGAGGTGTGAACAAAATGAGGAGTAGATCTAAGTGGCAATTAATGCAGAGACTGAGCTCATTATATAGGGGCCGGCAGAGCTTGATACAACTTGTAAGAAGGAAGCACAAATGAAGCCACAGCGGACAAAGAGTTGACAATCCTGCTCTGAACAACAGAAAGAACGACTTACTCTACTATAAGGGGGGGAAGGGAGGAGTGAGGTAGAACACGCACTATGGAAGCCACGAGGCGAATCGTGATCAATCATGCAGCATACTGTACGTTAGAATTATACAAAGGATGATGAAATCATAGGCTATGTAACACCTCCCCACAAAGAAAAAGAAATTTACAAAGGAAATTTCTTATTACTCTAAAACAATCTGTCTAAAGTCCAGATAAGCAATCTGCAATAACATTTTCTTTCCCCTTGACATGTCGTATGTCTAATGAATACTCCTGAAGAAGTAGACTCCATCTTGTCAATCTCTGATTTTTATCTTTAAACTTACTAAGGAATTTCAGTGGGTTATAATCGGTATAAATGACTATGGGGTCAAAACCAGATCACAAATAAAATGAAAAATGCTGTAAACCCAAAATCAAGGCCAAAAGCTCTTTCTCAATAGTTGAGTAGTTCTTTTGAGGTGGAGTGAACTTCTTACTGTAATAAGATACAGGGTGTTCAATACCCTGATCATCCTCTTCCAGCAAAACAGCCCCAGCTCCTGTATCACTTGCGTCAACAGCCATCTTAAAAGGCTTAGCAAAATTTGGAGTAGCGAGCACTGGCTGACTTAATAGGATAGCTTTAAGTTTGTTGAAAGAGGATTCACAGTTATCTGTCCAGACAAATTTAACTCCCGTTTTCAGTAGGTCTGTAAGTGGTGATACAAGAATTGAAAAGTTAAGAACAAATCTCCTGTAATAACCTACCATTCCCAAAAATCTTTGTAGCTCTTTCCTACTTTTAGGTCTGGGAAGATCACTTATAATCTGAACCTTAGCTCCTAGTGGTGCAACATGTCCATCACCAATTACGTACCCAAGGTACTGAACTTTAGCTTGACCAAACTCAAACTTTGATAAATTAGCTACAAGATTAGCCTGAACCAAACGCTCAAGAAATTTACTGACATGGCATAGGTGATCTTTCCAGTTGTCACTGAAGATTAATACATCATCAATATAAACAACACACCCTGCCAAACCCTCTGTTACAACATTCATGAGCTTCTGAAATGTGGCTGGTGCATTCTTCATACCATATGGCATTACAGAACATGCAAAAGTCTTTCCTAGTGTTACAAAACATGAGATCTCCCTAGCACATTCAGTCATAGGTACTTGCCAGTATCCCTTTAACAAATCAAACTTACTTATTTACCTAGCCTTTCCGATCTTGTCTATGCAATCTTCCACGCGAGGGAGAGGGTAAGTGTCTATTTTGGTTATCTGATTAACACGTCTGTAGTCGATGCAAAGCCGCTGTGACCCACCTGGCTTAGGGACTAGAGTGACAGGAGAACTCCACTCGCTCTGACAGGGCTCAATCATCTTGTAGTCCAACAGGTAGCCAAGCTCCTTCTGGATGAGAGGAACTTTCACTGGGTTCACACGGTAAGGAGGCAGTTTAATTGGCTTTGTGTCTCCAACATTGAAATCATGCATCAACACAGTGGTTCTTCCTGGAGTGGCACGGAACACTTGCGGGTAATGCTGAAAACTCCTGCCTTTCCTCGGGAGGTAGATGAGAAAGCTTAGTCTGGAGATCATTCATGATATCAGGATTCTTCCCCAAACTATCACTCAGGCTCATGCTGCATGGGAGAACTTCACTTGCAGACTCGGGTGGAACAGCTACAGTGCAGACTGGGTTATTTTCGTCCCGCCTGTGATATAACTTTAGCATGTTGATGTGACAAAGTTGCTTGTTCTTTCTACGATCTGGTGTGGCGATGACATAGTTGACGTCACTGAGTTTCTTCTTCACGAAATAAGGACCACTAAACTTGGCTTGAAGAGGTTGCCCATGCACCGGTAGCAGAATCAAAACCTGATCTCCTGGCTGAAAGTGGCGTAACCTGGACTTCTTATCACACCAAGTCTTCATCTTCTCCTGAGCAGCTCCTAAATTCTCTCTCGCCAGCTGTAAAGCAGTGGACAGCCGTACTTTAAACTTCATCACATACTGTAGGAGGTTGACATCATCTTCCTCTGACAGGCAGCATTCCTTGAGTAGCTTAAGGGGTCCTCTTACTTCATGGCCAAACAGTAGTTTAAATAAGGGTGAGAAGCCCAGTGATTCATTTGGAGATACTCTTGCGGCAAATACAACGAATGGAAGACCTTTATCCAGTCTTTCTGATGCTCCAAACAGTATTTCTTGAGCATCGATTTGAGTGTTTGATGATATCTCTCCAACGCTCCTTGGGTCTGGGGATGGTAAGCTTAAGACGTGATCTGGGTGATGCCCAACTCTTTCAGAAACTGCTTGAAAACATTTGACATGAAATTACTTCCCCGGTCTGACTGTACCTCCTTGGGCAGACCAAACTTGGTGAAGAACCCCAGCATTTCCTTAACCACATTCTTTGCTGAGGTATTTCTAAGTGGAATGGATTCAGGATAACGAGTAACCATACCAATCAGGGTCAACACATAAGAAAATCCTCAAGAAGTCTTAGGAAGAGGGCCCACAATATCCACCAACACACGGGTGAAAGGCGCCTCAAAAGGAGGAATGGGAACTAGAGGTGCAACCTTTTCGGTCTGAATACACTTCCCCACAACTTGACAGGTGTGACAAGACTTACAATACCTGGAAACATCTCGGAAGATACCTGGCCAGTAGAAGTCTTTCAAAATTCGTGCCACAGTCTTCCTCACTCCAAGGTGTCCTGCCAAACTGGAATCATGAGCCACTCTAATGATATCCTGCCTCCAAACACGAGGGATGACAACTTGATGTACAACCTCCCACTCACAGTCGGCTGATGCTGTTGGGGGTCTCCACTTCCTCATAAGTACTCCTAACTTTATATAATAACAAGTAGAAGCACCAGCTGACTCTTCTTCACTGCAAGCAGAGTTAACTAGACCTTTCAACTCAGGGTCAGCAACCTGCAACTCAACCAACTCTTGACGAGACAAATTATCAACACTACGGGGTACTGCCTCATCTGGTGAGTGGTCCAAATTAGCAAGAAAAGTGTCAGCTAGGATAACATCATCATCATCATTATCCTCTAAGTCACCAGTAACTTTAGACTTAGCCCTAGTGACAGCACATGCAGAGAACACATCAGGGACATCACAATCCCGGGTCGCAGTCACTGGTTCACTAGACAACTGAGGAGCTGGACACACTTGACTTCCACCAATATCATTTCCAAGTAAGAAAGTTACACCTGACATTGGGAGTGTCTCAACCAACCCAACCATAACGGAACCATTAACAAAACCTGACTCTAAATTCACTCTGCACAGAGGGACAGAGAAATAATTATTCCCTACACCTTGTAAGACTACAGTTTCATCAGAGGAATTAACATTAGAGCCTAGAACACTGGTCAGCATAAGGGACTGGCAAGCACCTGTATCACGATATATTTTAACTGATTTCCTGTTATTACTGTCCAGAGGACTGACAAAACCATCAGACAGGAAATTAGCACATGAACTCTTGAGAGTGTCACCCACGTTACTGCTCAAAAGAGGAGCTCCATCATGAGAATTTAATTTACCCCTCAAAGCAGGTTCAGTTAACTCAGTTAAAGAATTCTGGGAACTCTCAAGGGTGGACACTAGACCAATTGACTGAATATTTAAAGACTCCTTTTTGTTCCCATCACGCTGTCTCCTGAAACATTTCTCCGTAGTATGACCAAGCTTACTACAATAAGTACATTTACTTTTCTGAAATCTAGAGGTGGAGCTGGTATTTACTTCCCGAGAAACATCATCTTTATTCTCTTTCCTGTTACCTGTACTCTGAGTAGAGGCAACGTACTTACTCTCAGCTTTCCTTTTTTCTTTAGAATATTTCTTGTGAGTGAGAACATATTCATCAGCTAAAACTGCAGCATCAGACAAATTATCTATTCTTTTCTCATCAAGATATAGGCTTACATCTTTATTAATACACCTTTGAAAGTCCTCCAGCAAAATCATCTGCTTAAATTTATCAAAATCAGAATTTACATTCTTAGAATTTAACCACCGCTCTAACAGATCGTCTTTGATTTTTGCATACTCAACATGGGATTGCTTATCCTGCTTATAAGTTGTCCTAAATTTTACTATATAGGCTTCAGGAACAAGCTCATAGGCCTTAAGAATCAAGCTCTTAACGACATCATAATTATCAGATTGATCCTGAGGCAAACATGCATAAGTTACTTGAGCTTTACCGGTGAGAACAGTTTGAAGGAGTACTGGCCAATACTTTTTGGGGCAATTAAAACCTGTAGCTACCCTCTCAAACAACTGAAAATACTTTGTTAAATCAGATTCATTAAAAGGAGGGACAAGTTTAACATTTTTAGCCACATCAAAATCATGAGAGCTAGATGATCCAGTTCCACTTTGTTTCATGCGATACTCATGGTCTGCCTGAATCCTAGCAATTTCAATTTGTGCCTGTGCCTCCTGAATACGAGCCTGAGATTCAGCCTCCTTAACTGCAGGGCTAACTGTAACTTAGCTATTTCAATCTGCGTTTGCTCATCTGGAGGAGTTACATTAAACAAGCTTTTATTAATCATGTCAACAATTTGATCTTTAGAATGATGAGAGCGAACAGCAATTCCATATTGTTGAGCAACAAGCTTAAGTTTATTCTTTGTTCTGTTTACTACATCACACACTGTTTGCACATATGACAAAAAAATCTTTGGCTTCATCAAGCGTAGTAATAGTAGACATCATGAATAAATCACAGTCACAAAATATCAAGCAATATCCATATGATAATATCCTGAATATCCTGATAAGAGGTCGCCAAATTTATGTTACGGAACAGAGAAAGATAATGAGCACTTCAAGTGAGGACACCAAAATCACTACTGTCCCGCAAAGTTCCAGGTTCAAAACAAAAGAGTTAGGTAAAATTACAAGTTAAAGTTTAATACTCAAACTAACAACTAAACATTCAGGACTAATAAGGATAATGTAATGGCAAAAAAAACAGGTTAATTATATGGTCAACTGCAATAGCCTCTATTAACACGAAATTAGCAAGAGTAAATTTATCTAAGTCAGCCCTGATAAAATGAGAAAACCGGATAATGCTCAGTTAATGCAAGATATATTATTACAGATACAAAATATTATTAACAATGGCTGACAGTAAAACTTTACATTAATCACAAAAACCTTACCAGGCCTACGAATTAACGCCTTATGATATACAGTACAAGAACAAAATGTAATAATCACTTATACTCAAATTACACAGCAGCTAGATGATTGGAGACTTCCTGAGCACTCACAAAATATTAACAACTGTACAGGGGAGGACAGAGATGTGAACAAAATGAGGAGGTGATCTAAGTGGCAATTAATGCAGAGACTGAGCTCATTATATAGGGGCCGGCAGAGCTTGATACAACTTGTAAGAAGGACGCGCAAATGAAGCCACAGGGGACAAAGAGTTGACAATCCTGCTCTGAACAACAGAAAAAATGACTTACTCTACTATAAGGGGGGGAAGGGGGGAGTGAGGTAGAACACGCACTATGGACGCCACGAGGCGAATCGTGATCAAACATGCAGCATACTATACGTTAGAATTATACAAAGGATGATGAAATCATAGGCTATGTAATAATATATATATAATATATATATATATATATATATATATATATATATATATATATATATGCAAGGAAAAAGAAACCAAAAACTTAGAAGCCCGCAAACTGTTTCTTCCAAGAAAAATATAAAAACAAGAGAACAGAGACCCATATTCAAGAATCATTAATTTCGAGATGCCTTGACTGAAATTCATGCGGTAGATAGGAAATACAGACATAGAAAGATAGTTCCAGAGCTGACCTGTTGTATACATGAAGGACCAGGAGTAAAGGTTAACTCTTGCACTAGAGAGCTGGACAGAAAAAGAATGAGAGTTTACTGCTGGACGGGTGTTATGCACACGTTGTATTGGTAAAGGGATACAACCAGACAGTTCAGAGTAGTGACCATTGAAGTTGCGACTGAAAAATGATAAAGATGCAACAGTACAGCAGCGATGCAGGTTGAAGGGAGCCACTAAGAGGAGCAAAGCTGATAAAACGAACAGCCTTCGACCCAACCTTGTTGAGAACTACTCTATGTGAGGAGCCTCCTCATGCATGAGTTCTACTCCACACAGCGGTGAATAAAGCCCATGTACAAAGTCAACAACTATGAAGGGATAAAGAGGGCTTTGATCTGGCTTATGATACCTTATCTCTTGGAAGCAGATTTTACAAGAGAGATAATATGATCTCTCCAAGATAAATGCCGAGAGAAAGAAATCCCAATCATGATCAAAGCCCACGGAAGCTTGAGTTAGGCATTTTTAAATTTCTAGGATATTCCTGTAGCAGATTTTGATGAGTCGAAAGATGTAAGAATTGGGTTTCTGATGCATTAAAATTAATACGGTTAGTTTTACCCCAACCAAATTCAAACCAGACATTAAATTCACCATCTCCTCATCTCTTATCTGTTGAAGTAACTGCAGAGATGGACGCTGTGGGAAGTGGATGGAAAGGTGAAGGGTGAAGTCATCGGCATATGAGTGGATAAGGTTTGATATTCAGCTTAGAAGGTCATTGAGAAATAGACAACTGAGCCTACAGGAACACTGCTTTTGATAGCTCTAGGAGAAGAACAGTGGTCGTCTACAACAGCAGCTATAGAATGACAAGAAAGGAAGCAAGAGATGACGGCACAGACAGAAGGACAGAAGCCATCAGAGGGGAGTTTGGATATTAAAGATTTACATCAGACTCAATCGAAAGCCTTTGAGATGTCAAGTGCAATGGGAAAGCTTTCGCTAAAGTCGCGAAAGGGAGATGACCAGGAGTCTTATAGGAAAGTGAGAAGGTCACCAATGGAGCATCCCTGGCAGAACCCATAATGGCAATTGTACAGAAGACTGATTGGAAACGTGCTTTAAAATTATTTTGTAAAGAGCAGGTTCAACAACTTCAGAAATACAAGAGGTTAAAACTGTTGGACGGTAGTTAGAGGGTTGGAAATGGTCACCCTCCTTTGGTATAGAATGAATGAGAGCAAACTTGCAGCAAGAAGTAAAGGTACAAGTTAACAGACAGAGGCGAAAGAGTTTACCTAGGCAGGGTGTAGTGAAGCACAGCTGTTGAAGACAACCGGAGGGACACCTTCAAACCCATATGCCTTGGTAGCATTGAGGCCAGTTAAGGCAGAAAACACATCTCTTGAAGAAATTTTTTATGTCAACCATATGGAAGTCAGAGGAAGGGAAGTGATGGAGGAACAGCACCAGAATCATCTATAGTGTAATTGGAATGGAAAGTCTGAGCTAAATGTCCTGTTTTATCATTAGGAGAAACAGCTACAGAGTCATCAGAGCGAAAAAGGGGAGGGAAGGATAATGAAGTAAAGTTGTTAGAAAGGATACTTATAAGATCACTTTTTCCAGTTTTGGTTACTCATTGTATAAACAAAATTTTCAAAATATTACCAAATATATTTGTGTAGTCTACTGCTCCCCCAAAACTTCTTCGGAAGCCAGTGTATTTGATTCCATATCCACACAGTTGAGTAACCTTAACCTTGCCCTTAGCACCGAAATTACCATTATGGGTGATTTTAACATTTTAATGTTGAATGGTTATTGCATTCTGCCAGGACTGACGACGCTGGTCTAGAGCATGAGCTGGTAAAGCAACCAACCAGAATACCTGATAATCCTGACCTTCATGCCCATCTCTTGCGTTTATCCAGATCAGTACAGGATACAGGTACTGTCACCACTTGGATCCTCTGACAACAATCTCATCAAAACCTAAATAGTTAACCCCCCCAAACTTCCCCTTTCTGAACCTGTCAGGGTGACCCGATGGCACTTTGTTAAAGCAAACTGGGATGGATTTAGAAATTATCTTGCTGACATTCCATGGCAGTCTTTTTTCTCAAGTGATCCCAATTCTACCCAGTCCCATATTTGCGACTTAATACTAGCTGGTATGGATTTATTCATACCAAGTCAACAGTTCACTAAAAGATCGAACTCTCCAAAATGGTTTGATGGCAACTGTGCCATAGCAACAGCCCAAAAGTCATTAGCATATAACTCTTACTTAAAATAAAAAAAACATCTGTACCACTCTCTCAAGTTAAAGTTGCTCTAAATCATGCAAAACCTGTATTAAATCTAGCCAAATCAAACTTTCTTCAAAATCAAGCATCAAAACTACTTAAGAGCTCTAATGACAATAGAATATTCTAGTCAACTCTTAATTCTTTCAATAATAACTTTAACAAGTCGTCATCCATTCCCCCACTAAAATCTTCAGATGGAAACATTCCAAATGACCCGCATGGGAAAGCAGATATTTTTGCCAGTACATTTGCCAGAAATTCTACCATAGAGGATGCCAGCCAGAATGTCGCAGTACTAGAACTTGACTCTCCCGAAACTCTTCCACTTAAAATACAGACAAGATACATAAAATCCATCCTAGACAATTTACCTACCATCAAAGCTCCAGGCCCAGATGGAATTTCGCCAATTGTTTTGAAAAGGTGTTCTGTTGAACTTGCCTCTATGCTAGCTAATTTTTCAGACTATGGATACGTACTTCTTCATTCCCAAATTCATGGAAAGAAGCCAATATCCACCCAATTCCGAAAAAAGGAAGTTCCTCTGACCCCTCTGATTACAGACCAATAGCTGTCACATCTTCTTTTGGTATGGTATTTGAAACTAATTAATAAGCACGTTGTTAAACAACTTGAATCCAACAACTTAATTAGTGACAGACAATATGGTTTTCGCCACGAAAGATCCACTATTGACATACTCAATCTCCCAACTCATACCATCCATCAATGAATTGACCTACATGCAGAAACTCATGCAGTAGCCCTTGATATTTCTGAAACTTTCAACAGAGTATGGTACCGTTCCCTGCTGTCCAAACTCCCTTGCTCTGGACTAATGTCTTTTGTTCCTTTGATTTCCTTATAACTTAGTGACATGAAAATAAGAGTAAAAGTAGGTGATGTATTTTCCGATTTCCACTCAATTAACGTCGGCTTGCTGCAGGGATCAGTTCTGGCACCAACCCTGTTCCTGGTTCATATTAATGATCTCTTATCTCTCACCCACAACCCTATCCATTCATATGTAGATGATTCTACACTACATAGTTCATTCACACTCAGCCGCCCATTTACAAAGTCTAATATCTCTACCTCTCAATTCAGTACAGCCGTCTCCATAAATCAAGACCTATCTACGATCAGTGAATGGGGAAAAACAACCTTGTCTCATTCAATGCTAGTATAACTAAATATATACAATTTACTAATAGAAGAGATTGCCAGATTCGTATATTACCTTCAGTGCTACTAATATTCCAGTTACCAAGTGTATTGAAATTCTCGGCGTTTCACTTAACAATGCCCTCAGCTAGACCTCTCATGTTACATCATTTGCTAAAACCGCCTCAGAGAAACTTGGATTATTGTACAGAGTCTGTAACTTCTTTGCTGACGATCAGTTAGTTATAATTCATAAGAGTCATGTGTGCTCTCAGCTTGAATATTGCTCACCTTTGTGGCTTGGATGTGGAGAGGTTGCATTAAAAAACTAGACAAACTTCAGAACAAAGCTGTTAGAATTATTAACAACCCTGCCATTACAAATAAACTACCACCCCTATATGTAAGAAGGAATGTTGCCTTCCTTGCATTATTTTACAGATATTATTATGGCAAATGCTTAAACGAAGCTCCATCCATGGAGCCACCTATCCATGCCTTCCCTTGTGCTACACAGCCATCTGGTAGCGGTCATTACTGGATGTCACTGAGCCATATTGCAGAACTTCTGCCTATCAGAATTTTTTCATTCCCCAAACTGCATCTCTCTGGAACTTGCTTCCCCAGAGTTGTTTCCCTCCAAACTTCAACCTACAGCTGTTCAAGTCTAACTGCTACAGATATTTTATGAACCGAGGACACCAGTTTTCTGGTGTATGGATTATTTTTTTTTTTATTCATTTGTTTTTCCTTCGTCTGTTCTGGTATTTAAAAAAAATGCAAGAAGGAGCGGGAAGAGTTTGAGACAGAGAGTTCAGAGAATTTAGTAAGAGTGAAATTATTTTTTGCAGAGCAAAGAACAGATTCTGGACAGAAACATAAAAGAGATGAGATTCAGGGGCGGGTTGGCTCTGGTGCCTTTTGAAGGTCCTCTCCTTGTTGTAGACCGCAGTAGAATTAGTGTGGTTAAACAGTTTTTTTTTTTTTTTTTTTTTTTTTAATAGACACAGGATAAGACAGGAATGTATGCTTCCATGTTGGAACTCTCTCCAAGGCAGTCAGGGATACAGGTAGGATACTGAGCAAGCTGCTTTAGGTTACTAAGGACAGAGAAGATGTAGACTTGTTCAGGGGGTGGACCAGTGAAAGAAGAGAGTCAAACGTGGTGGTGAACCCTGAAATAACCTAGAATAGAGATTTCAGAGAAAGGAGATATTATGAGAATGTGTTCCATGTTTGAAGTAAGATGTTCAAAGAATTTTTCATAGTCAATAGAATTAGCAGATATGTAAACAGCACAGACATATTATTCAGAGAATGACAGAATAGCTGAGGTCAGAGGGAGAGAAATCAGAAGATTAATGTTCAGGAACATGAAAATAAGGTATGTTGTTGCGTACATATGCACAACAACCACCTTTGACATTGAAGTGAGTATAGACAACGATTTGAACAGAGAGTGTTGTGATGGTTTAAGCATATGGAGAGAATGGATGACGAGCAATTGGTGAAAAAGATAACGGGGTTGTAAGACTGAGAAGAAGACCACGAATAGGATGGATGGACAATGTGAAGAGACCATTAGATACGAGTCTGATGTTTGTAGAGAAAGGAAGAGTGTCTGCTCGTAATAGGGATGATTGGAGAGAAATTGAATGAATAAATGGTGACGTGGTCCAGAGGGAATATTCTCCCACATTTGGTGTGAGCATCTGATCGGGTCAGGTGTGGGTAAGAGGATGGGTCCATTATGATGTGGCAGGGTAAACCAGCTATGCTGTAGGGCCCTGCTGCGGATGTAGCTGGTTGCACTGCGCAGTTGACTCTCGAGCATTGTTGTGCAGTGAGAATCTGTCCCTTCTGCCCTTGTGACTAAGATACGAGTAAATATGTGTGTGTGTGTGTGTGTGTGTGTGTGTGTGTGTGTGTGTGTGTGTGTGTGTGTGTGTGTGTGTAAATTGGGAGTGTATCATCCTGTCTCGGCTACCCCCACTTTTTGGAGGGGGAAGCAGCCTAGGCATATAGACATAGCATAGAGAAAGTAGGAGGATATAGAGAAGGGTTGCTACCAGCCGCCTCAGACAGCTGGGTCTCAGTAAGGAAGAGAAGGTGAGGTTTAGAGGAAGAAAGGTGGTGTTTAACAGATAAGAAATTAGAGGAAAGGCAGTGAATGTTAAAGAAAATGAAGTGGGTCAGACAGTGGTTCCAAGCAATTTTCTTTGCCGTCACTGGGAGTGGGGAGGATGGTGGGAGAATGTATGCCCCCCCACCCGGGCGAATCAGAGGCTGGGTGCTGATATGCCATTAAAAAAAAAAAAAAGAAGTGTGATGTGTATTGTGCAAGTAGTCTGGTGTCGACAGTTGGAGGATATTGTATAAGAGACTATGCTGGTCTATTCTCTGTGTTACTAAAACACTGAACAAATTCAACAAAGGGGGATGGTCAGAAGTTAGTTCCATGGGCAGATGAAATGGGAGCTTATCTCTCCCTATCATTGGCCTTCCGTCCATCTTCGGATTACTGACCTGTTCGACTGGTGGTACAGTCTACTCCCTCTTTGTATATTACTGTTTAATTTTGCAAAGGGGCATATTTCTGTTTAGCCAAAGTGAGCAGTGATGCCTCGTACTTGGTTTGACAAGACTGGTAACTTCTGCTATGTCTGTGGCGAAATGACATTTGAGTAAAAAACACAGTATTACTGATGTGGTTAAGAACTACCTCCGGTAATGTGGCTGTAAAACTAGAGATCAAGACAAGAGCTGGGCACCACCTGTATGCTGCAACACTTGTGCAACAAGTCTTCGCCAAGTGGTTAATTAAGAAAAGGTATTCTATGCCGGTTTCTGTACCAATGATTTGTCGAGAACCAACAGATCATTAAAGCAACTGCTACGTCAGTATGGTGCCCCCCATTCGGGAACAGTCTGTCAGAGCAGATAAAGTGGACTAAAAAATATCCAGACATCCCGGCAGCCATTCGCCTAGTACCCTACGGGATTGGTGCCTGTTAGTGAAGCACCAGAATCTTTCCTATTTGGATCAGACGAGGAGGAGGAGGGAAACCTCAAAACATCTTCCTATGAACCATCAACGTCACTTGACTCAGATTTTGTCCCACCCTCTTCCACTGAATCACACCTCATAACAGATGTTGCATTGAATGATCTAGTGAGGAATTTGGAAATGCACAAGAGCAAGACAGAGTTGTTGGGCTACAGACTACAACAATGGAAACTCCAGGCAGATGACAATAGGATTTCCATGTCCCATGACCATCAAAAGGTTCTTGTCTAGTATTTCTTCATGGAGGATGATCTTGTAGCCTGCAACAGCATCGATGATCTGATGGCAACACTCAACATTTGTCCATAATCCAGCTGGGTGGCGACTTATCACTGATTCATCAAAGACGAGTCCAAATGCTGTTTTGCTGCACAGTGGTAATGTTTTGCCATCCAATCCAGTTGGTCATGCAGTCCATGTAAAGTAGAGTTATGATAACATGAAACAACTTTTGAGGTGCATAAACGACGACCGATATCAGTGGCAGCTTTGTGGTGACCTAAAGTTTATTGCCATTTTGCTTGGTCTGCAGAATGGATATAAAGAGTACTGCTGTTTTGTCTGCGAAGAGGGTAGTCGTGCAAGACGGTCTCGCTACACCAAGAGAGACAGGTTACCCATTCGATAGTCAGTGGAGCCAGATAGGAATAATGTTCAGCATTCACCTCTTGTCAAAGTAATGAACAAAATCAAAGATGCTTTCAAGTATCTCTGTGTGAAATTCCCCGGGTTAAGTCAAACAAAAGTAAGTGAATGTGTGTTTGTTTGTCCTCAGATTCGTTACATTCTTCAAAATGATGCATTTGACAGCGCGATGTGTGGCAAAGGATGCTTGGCAAGCCTTCAAGCTAGTAACAACAACATTTCTTGGAAATAACAAGGCACACAACAACAAGGAGTTGGTGGAAAACCTCCTTACGACTTACAATAAGCTTGGCTGCAACAAGTCACTCAAGACACATTTATTTGCACTCTCATTTGATTTCTTTCCACAAAACTGCGGAGCAGTGAGGGACGAGCATGGCGAGCGATTTCACCAGGACATTGCAGCAATGAAGAAAGTGTATTAAGGCAAATGGGGCCCACCAACACTTGCGGGATATTGGTGGGCAGTGACTAGGGATGACCAATTTCATGAACACATGAAACAAGCACATATGCGCAGTTCAGAAGCTGAGTAATGGCTGAACTATGTACTGACACATAATAAGAGTATTATATACGTGGTATGTAAGATATATTCATGCAGCCATCACAAACGAATTGGAATACATTGGTTTGAAATTTATGATTAACAGTGTACTGTCGGCGTTATGTACATAAATGTAATATATAAAACTTTTTTTCGAAACATTAGCAAATCAGCTGCTTTTATATATATATATATATATATATATATATATATATATATATATATATATATATATATATATATGTGTGTGTGTGTGTGTGTGTGTGTGTGTGTGTGTGTGTGTGATTTCAGTGCCTTGATAATCCATAAGAAACAGCATAATTTATCTCCAGAGCAGGCAACTTTTAAAAATTTATAGACGAGTGAAAAGTGGTGTCTGGATGTCTGGAGATGCTAAATGGGTTATTGTTTCTGCTTTGGTGAAAACTAACAACACTGAGCCAAATGTGTAAAATCAAATACAGTATGCTACAGCAGGTTAGAAGTGTTTTCTGCATTGCTTATCTGTTTCTCTTTGCCATTACATAATTATCTTACATAATTCGAGACATACAATAATCATGGACAAAGTTCAGTCCTCTCCAGTTACAGTCAAAATCCTGGTATTATTATTTTTCAGAAATATATTACAAGTATATCTCATTTGGGAAAAGGGCTCCGTTGTATATATATATATATATATATATATATATATATATATATATATATATATATATATATATATATATATATATATATATATATATATATATTAGGACAGAAATCATCCGTACCACACTAGCTAATAAGAAGAAATAAGCGGCAGTCCTCTTGGGTCAATTCCCTCTCCTAATACCCAACTCCAATGCCCATAGTCTTGAAACTGAGGGCAGGGGTTACCCTTCCCGCACCCCGCTCGAAGTGGAAGCTCACACCTTCAACCTAAGTAGTAATCGTGAACGCGGGAGAGCACAGTTGGTAACACTGCTAATTTTAAAATTCAAAATCTTAAAAGAAAAATAAGTATATTTCCTAAGATTCATTCACAATATAATCTGTTAATGTTTGCAATTCTTATCTCTTCTTTTATTAAAGACTGGCATTTGTTCTTAAATATTCTGTATAAGAGTATTCATACAGGCTTTGGAAAACATGCGCCGTAGGAAAAATTTGGTGTCAGACATAGCTTCAAAGGGGTTCACACAATCAGTAATAACCCTACGAATGCGCCTTGGCTGGTCATACTGATTTTGAATATATTTCTGCCCCAAATGCTTGTTTTTGCCATTCTTCCCACCCAGAACCCTGAAATCCCACCCCCCAAAGAGGGGGGGGGAGGGAGAGGGGTTAATTTGAAAACCAAATTTGTTCAAATCACACCAAAATATGCCAGAAAAATGTAGTGCCAAGCCAAAGAAAATTAGTGAGGACTTGCCAAACTAATCGAACGCAAACATGAGACTTCGTAATTCAAACTAACTGGCTGTGCACCAGTCGTCTGTCTAGGTAGTACGTGGCCATTCTTTACTGTAGGAATTATTTCACGTACTAATCAAACTAATTATAAAAGTATCAAGCACCATACCTGATAAACTGCTTGGTAGAAATATTAAGAAATAAATAGGAAGTGGATACGGTATCTCATCTTTGACTTCGTCTCGTCGTAAATTAACCATCTCCAGAGAAGCAGTGAAGTCTTATAAAACGATAAAAATATTAAACGCTTATTATATTCTTTACACCATGTTTTTATCATTAAATTAAAATTCCCATCACACACACCATAGGGTCCTTGATATTCTACATAGTTTTCTTTGCATAAGGCTGCTATAATATGACAAAGGGGTATGAGAAGGGGTACTATGAGACTCCTTGCGGATTCCAGCACTACCCTGTGGTGATCCTCTCCCATTCACCAGGGAACGCTCTCCCTCTCGTGTGTTAAGACTACCAAAAGATGCAGACAGGGCAGGGTGAACGCCTGGCCACAGTTTTAGACTATGGCTGTAAGTCCCGTATTATTAAAACCGAATGGGCAAAGGTGTAGGTCAACTCATAAATTATTTTCATGCTTTAAAAAAAATCACACACTGGATACTGTTGGACTGCACTTCAGTTTACATAATAGCATTAAAGTCTAAGTAGAAACGGCAGATGTAATTTTTTTGTTACTGGTCACTGCTCCTCTGAACTGTCTACTTGCATCCCTCCACCTCTACGATGGGCGCGTAGCACCCGTCTAGTAACAAACTCTCAACCCTTTTCTGTCCAACTCTCTAATGCAAGAATTAACCGTTACTCCCAGTCCTTCATTTATGCAACAAGTCAACTCTGGAACTGTCTTCCTTTTGTCTGTATTTCCTACTTCCTATGATCTCCAGTCTTTCAAACGCAGTGTGACCAGGCATCTCGAAATGAACAGGTCTTGAATATGGCTCTCTGTTGTATTGTTTTTGTCTTTTTCTTGGAAGTAATGGTTTGCGGGCTCGTGGCCTTTGGTCCCTTCTTCATTGCATAAAGAAGAAAAAAACTTTTACTGATATGTTAAAAGGTGAATCTAGGGAAGATTAAAGTTATGGTCTACGAGAGAAGTGAAGTTAGTGAATGTACAATGACGTTGGATGAGGAGGAAATGGAAAATGTGAGTGCATTTAAGTACTTGGGGAGTGTGATGAGTAAGGATTGAAGTTTAGGGGGTGAAGTGCTGGAAAGGGTACAACAAGGAAGAAAGGTTACTGGTTCCCTGAAAGCAGTTATAAGACACAGGGAAGTGAGCGTGGAAGTGAAAAAGTTACTACATGACAGTACTGTGTCACCAGCTCTAACGAATGGAAGTGAAACTTGGGACCTTGTTGGAGGGAAAGACTTCAAGAGTGAGAGCAGTGGAAATGAGTTATTTGAGAGGAGCATGTGAAGTCACATGGAGAGACAGACTGACAAATGAGGATGTGAAGGAGCCTTGTGGTGTGGATGTGGATGTGACAGGAAGCGTTAGGAGAAACACATTGAGGAGGTCTGGCCATATGGAGAGGATGGAACGTGAGAGACTGACGAGGAGAGTGTATGTGAGTGAGGTGGAGGGGGGGAGACGGAGGGGGAGACAAGGATGAGATGGAGGGATGGAATAGAGAAGTATATGAGAGAGGGGTGTGTGAGCTGGGAGCAGGGCAGTGAAATGGCGGGGGGCAGGGCGACATGGAGGCGATTAGTTTGTGGCCGCCTCTTACGGGATTGAGGCGTCTGGCAATAGATAGAGATTGATTAAAATGTTGGCCTGCTTTCCTGTTCCTAGGCGGAGTAAAGATGGGAAACATAATTCCCGAGACAGCATTTACCTAGCACCGGTTTTCTCCCTGATGCCTCGAAGACCCAGCAGTAACGTAAACTTGCCTGGAAATATGAATATCCTCAAGCTCTTGGTTGTTTGACACATGATCTGCCTGACTGGCACGTGATCAACAAGAGAAGAATGAGAAGCCAGTGCATAACTTCTTCTAACACTGATAATGAATATTCGATTTTAATATTCCTCTCTAGCTTCTATATGAAGAAGACTGAAACACATAATTCAGTATAATTCAGTATAAAAGAAGGGGCTTTAACTGTGAAATAGCTACCTATATTGGTCAAGAGCAGAAGAATTTCAACAACGTACTGTAGTAAAATGCAATGTACAGGAAGTGCAGATGTTGATGTAACATCTGGACAATTTACGAAGAACTGTGCCTTCTCTATCTGAGCTCTTTTATCTTTATGAAACTCCAGGACAGAAAGTTGCCAATAGGAACAGACAGTGTATAAGTATGTAAACAGTTTAAAGAAAAGGGCATCACTTCAGTACAATCCAATCACCATTTAACAATGCAGGTGCGGTAAGAGACAGAATAGTAACTACCACAGAGAAAGGACAGGTAGACAACCAGCACGGTCAAAATTCCTGGCAAATACAAAAGAGTTAGTTACGTGAAATTCAACTTCTCTGAGAATTCCTTGATGAGTCTGGCATCCATGGAGTCTTTGAGGGTGGCAGTGCTGTATGGTTCATCAGTGTCCAGGGTGTAGTCCACGTAGGGGAAGTAGCGAACAGTAACTATATTCATCCCGTGACCGTTCATATTAGGGAACTGATCTGTGAATATATATATATATATATATATATATAGATAGATAGATAGATAATATATATATATATATATATATATATATATATATATATATATATATATATATATATAGATAGATAGATAGATAATATATATATATATATATATATATATATATATATATATATATATATATATATATATATATATATATATATATATATATATATATATATAGAGAGAGAGAGAGAGAGAGAGAGAGAGAGAGAGAGAGAGAGAGAGAGAGATTACCCCACCAGGTATGGCAGTAGCAAATAGGATAATGATGATGATTCTGATGATGAGAAATGGCGTACTCTTTACATGAGTGGGAAATAGTGATGATGCACTACCTTTCCCGGAACTATAGTTGTAAATGTTTATGATGATGATGATGGTGATGATGAGAGATGGCGTATCCTTTATATCAGTGGGAAATGGTGATGTACTATGTAGCCCAGAATTGTAGTTGTAATAGTTGTGATGATGGTGATGGTGATGATTATGAGAGATGGGGTACTCTTTATATCAGTTCGAAGAGGTGATGTACTACGTTGCCCAGAACTGTAGTTGTAATAGTTATGATGATGATGATAAATGATACACTGTTTACCCTGTTTAGCAGTGGGAAATGTAATGATAATGATGATAATGCTGGAAATGATGAGAGGTTACGAAGTTGCTAATCAGTGTCTTAAAACTGGTAATGATAAGTGTGGGAAATATTTTCCCCCAGAGCAGTTGCGCTCTCTATTTTTATCATAGTTATCCCTGGTTAAAGGCAGAGGAAAAATCGAGACCGTTGTTAATTGATCAAGCGGTTTTAATAACCCAGAAATTACGTTCTCTTTAATAATTCTTGTTATTGATAAATTAAATGCTACTGCATTTAACCCCCGTGGACAACTATACATTGTAAATACATGTAATTAGGTGGTATTTCCCACTGACTTAAACTGCGTCTGTGCGTTAGATGACGTGGCAAGTAGGGAAAGATTCTCCTGTTAAGCAGATGTGGAATTAAGATTTTTACACGGTTAACGGGGATATTTGGTCTAACTTTAGTTTAAGTAAAACTAAGATTAATTTGTTAGATTCACCCTGTACATATCATGATGTAATCTAACTGTATTTAGTACTGTAAATAATTAAAAGTTGGCAACCTACCATTCTATGAGGGAGGTAGATCTTTCCGCACACCACACTCTGTTCCTAGTCACTCTCAAGCTAACACGGTTGTATATACGCACCATAAGGACGCTTGCTTGCTCAAGCAATTACACTAAGCAGCCTCATCGTCATCGGTTAACGATCACTCCCTCTTCACTAGCTAAGTAACCTTTACGAATTGGCCAATTCAAGGGGGGATTAGCTATGAGATAGAAGAGAAATAGTTATTGTAGGTGAGTTAAGGTTAAGTTACGTTTCGCCTAACTCTATGAGACTTGTTTGATTTACTTAAGAACAACTTTATAGACGAGTAACGACCTACGAGTTGTTTATTAGTAAATAACAGAAATTTCTATCATAGCGGTGCCCCGGCAGGGATACCGACTTGGATACATTAAATATTTTTCACATTTTGGTGCACAGAAAGAGGGCCCCGATTTGTTTACCAGAACTAGTAAACATTTTTCACATTTTTGGTGCCCCGACCGAGTGAGGAAAACCGATGTGTGCCGAGGAGATGAATGTGTTTAAAGTTGCTTTTGTGTGACACAGTTTACTACCACGTTCGGTTGAAGTGGAAGACGTGGACGTACGTGTCTATAGAGCTCCGGGAGGAAAGGCAAGCAACTTCTCTGAAGATGAAAGGCTGAATGCCGTACTAGACTGGGAGCATGACCGTACAGTTCTGTTCTTTGGAGGAAATGATATCCATGAGGACGTGGAGGTCAATGAAGTAGTGGAGAATATTTTAGCAGTGGTAGGAGCCATAGAGGGCTCTTGTAAATCCTCAGTAGCCATAACCCTCCTCGAGCCAAGGAACCTGCCATATGGCTCTCCAGTTTGATATGGAACATATAAATTAATTAGCAGAGCTGTAAACCGAAAGTTGCTATGGATCAGGAAGGGAAGGGATTTCATACGTTTTAATGCCAAGCCCTTCCAAGCAATGTTGAAAGCTGATGGTATTCATTGGAACCGTCATGGTAGGGAAGCGATTCTGCAAAAATTTATAAATTATGTAGAACATAAGAAAGGAGAGTTCTGTGCTGTACAAGCTATGGGTGGGCCTATGGAATATTGAGGTAATTAATTCTGAGCTCGGGGAATATGGGTGTTTTAGCAATTGATTGTGGGGATGAAATAAAACCCTAGAGGTTTAATAACCCTAGGTGATAGGTTGAAATTAGACCTAATCCCTACACTCCTCCAAATTTAATGAATAATTACCTAAGCTGTAATGAATATTACGACATTGGGAGAGGGGATAATTTGCACAATGAGGACTTAATCCCTACCCTCTTCAAAATTTAAAATAATCAAATCATTACTAAGTTGAGGTAAATTTGTGGTTGGAATTCATAATTAAATTATTAAATTAGAACTCCGTCAACATGTCTGTTTCTTTATTGCAAAGATCTTCTAGTAGTAAGGCAGGATGGGTAACTAAAGCCATAAATGATTGTAACCAGTCGTTGGACCAAATACCTTTGTCCAAGGAGAAAATAAAATAATAGTCTCCTAAATATCCTGAAAGATCGATGGAATAAGTACGAAGAGAGTTACATAACTTTAGAAGCGGCTATAGTAAAGGCTGAGAATAAGGAACTCTTGGAGTCAGAAACAACGAAGTTTGAAAACAAATTAGAAGAATACTTAACTGTAGTAAAGACACTAGAGTCAGAATTAGCTGACTGCCGCGGAAACACAAGTTGTGGCACAGCAGAGTAGAGCTGTGTTACAACAAATAACGCTTCCGGAGTTTGATGGGGAGCAGAACTGGAAATCCTTCTGGGACCGTTCAAATATTTGGTACACGATAGAACGGATATCCCTAAAGTCACCAAACTTACGTATTTGTTAGGACAGGTCAAAGGAACACCATATCAACTGATAACAGAATTACCAGTAGAAGAAAATAATTATGAGGTCGCTTTGACCATCCTTAGACAAAATTACGAAGGCAGGGAGCAAGTTATAAATCAATTACTGAGGGCTGTAATAGAATTACCCACGCCTAGGCACGATTTTGATTCCTTGCAAAAATTTAAAATTGCACTAAGTTGTAATTTAAAGGCCTTAGGTACTTACGAAGATATTAAGACATCAGATTGGGTGCTTTCAAGAATTGCGTCTTTAAAGCTATCACCGAAAACCAAGGATGCTTTGTATGGTAGGTACCAGAAGGATAATTTATCCTGTGAAGAGATTGAGGAAGGCTTGATACAACTCTGTAAACATTTGCAAGGAACATTAAACACTACTGAGGTCAAACAGAAGACTGAAGTAAAGAAAAAACCCACTAACCAACTGGTTGGGAAAGTTAAGTCAGAGAAGACTAAGTATGTGCCTAAAGAAGAGATAGGTACTTTCCTTAGCTCCACAAAGGCCGAGGATAAAGTATTAAAGATAAGGAATACACATGCTAAAGATATTAAGGAAATAAAACCTTCCATGGTAAAAGTTGAGAAAGTTTGTGTCTTTTGTGGTGAGCAACATTCCAGTACATCCTGTCAACAATACCCTGATTATGCTTCTAGAGTAGGGAAGCTTCAGGAACTGGGGTGTTGTATAATCTGTATGAACTCCGAACATACTGCCGCGGACTGTAAGACTAAATTAAATCTTTGCTTAAAATGCAAAAAAGGTCATCATCATAGTGCTTTATGCCCTAGGATGAAAATTGAGGTTCCTAAACCTGCAAGCGTCAATATGACAATTGCAAAAGGGAATGCTCCATTAGTAATGCCAGCTGCAGTACCAATAGCAGATGTGAAAGTATTGTTGGAGAATAGAAACCAATTAGTATGTACCCTGTTTGATACGGGTGCTCAGAAAACTTTCATTTCTGCAGACATTGTGGAGAAATTAAAGTTACCAGTTATCGGCAACGTAAATCTAGCCATCACAGGATTCTTGACAACTAAGAAAGCTCAGTCGTTTGATCTAGTTAGACCTGTAATACAATTAGGCAGATATAAATGCCGTATAAGAGCAGCTGTGCATGATACTGTGGAGACAAGTATATACATAAAGGGATTGAAGGAAACTTCTGATCATCTACAAAGCTCAGGGATAAAGATGGCTACACGGAATGTGGAATCAGACACTGTGGGTCCCATAAAAATGATAATTGGTTCTGATTATTGTGGAAGATTCCTACATAGGACTTTCAAAAGGAATAAGGTACAGTTGTTCAAGAGTCCAGGAGATAACCTTATTATGGGTCAGTTGCCTTTTCCAAAACAAGTTGAAGGAGAGGCCAAACTAGTAGACTCAGTCTTTGTTACCCCCACACAGTCATTGATGGTAGCTAGAATAGGTGCTGAATTAGAACCCACTCAGATAAATGACTTGTTGGATGAAAATATTGAACCTGTACACAAACTGTGGGACCTAGACAGTGTAGGAATACACTCTGAGGAACCAACCCCTGAAGATAAAATAACCTTGGATTTGTATAATCAGTCTGTGGAATTTAAGGATGGATAGTATTGGGTAGGATTACCATGGAAACTAAACCATTCAGAGTTACCAACAAATTACTTAGCAGCTAAAGCTCAGTTAAATTCTCTTCTAAGAAAGTTGAGTGATAAACCAAAACATCTGACCCTATATGATAATATTATAAAGGATCAATCAATCAATCAATCAATCAATCATTTCCTGTGGCACCCTCGGGGATGCATAGGGCCTCGATGAACTCACACCACCACATCCTATCTTGTGCTAACTCCTCAAGATCTCCCCAACACTCATCTCCAGCTTCCCGTCTCATTGTCCTCACCCACGTCTCTTTTGGCCTTCCTCTACCTCTCCTACCAAGTGCCACCCACCCTGGTGTACCTCGTACTATTCCCTGTCTCCTATACACATGTCCCAGCCACTTCCATCGTGAGAATCTAACATATTCATCGATCGGCTGCACTCCCGTTATTTCTCTAATTCTACTATTTGGTATCCTTTCCCACCACTTAACTCCTAATATTCTTCTAAGTGCTTTATTTTCAAACACCAAGAATTTATTTTCCATAGTCACTGTGCTGTACCAAGACTCGTGTCCATAAATTAAGATACTCCTAACCATTACCTTATAAAGTTTGATTTTTGTATGCACAGAGAAATTGTTATTATTCCAAATATTTTTAAGCATTCCCATTGCCTGATTAGCCTTCTTTAACCTTTCCTCGAATTCAAAGTTCAAAGAACCATCCTTGGCTAAATAAGTACCTAAATATTTAAACCTATCAACTTGCTTTACAACCATACCTCCAGTTACACATTCCTGCGCATTTTCCATATTCATATTGATTATTTCAGTTTTTCCACAATTAATAACCAAACCCACCTTGCGACCTTCACTCACCAAACAGTCCAACACTCTCTGCATCTCTTCTGGCCCATCACAAATCAAAACTATATCATCTGCATAATCTAAATCCAAAAGTTTCCTGTTCTCTCCCCAAAGTATACCTGCACCGGTTTCTGTTCCAACGCGTTTCATAATGTAATCAATGACCAATATAAATAGTAAAGGCGATAGAACACCACCTTGAATTACTCCGGACTTGACTTCAAACGAATCACTCAGACAACCATCAACCATCACTTTACAAAATGTGTCCTCATGCATGTTCATAATGACCCTCACAAACTCCTCTGGTATTCCATAATGTCTCATGATCTTCCCCATAGTCTCTCTCGAAACACTATCAAAAGCCTTTTCAAAATCAACAAAGCAAAGACTTAACGGCACTCTCATTTCATTAACTTGCTGCATCAAATGCCTAACTATAAAGATCTGATCATTGCAACCACGTCCCTTTCTAAAACCAGCCTGTTCATCCCTCAGAATACCCTCAACCACTGGCTCCAACCTATTTAACAACACTCTACTGAAAACTTTAAAAGCTATCGGTGACAAAGAGATTCCCCTCCAATTACCACATTCACTCAGGTCTCCCTTCTTCGGAACTTTAACAATTACACCATTCTTCCAAACTGATGGTAGTAACCCCGTCATCCATATCTTATTGAATAGCTTGGTCAAGATCATTATTAATCTATCCCCCTCCACTTTAAACATTTCCGGAAATAAACCATCCTCCCCTGGTGCCTTATTATTCTTTAACTGTTTTACTGTTTTCTCCACTTCTGCAAGCCTCAATTCTCCTGTTTCTATATTTAAATCTTCCTGAGCAGACGGTATATCCTCTTCTGGTGGTATTGGTCTATTAAGAACTGTCTCAAAATGCTCTTTCCATCTATTTTTAATATCTCCATCTTTGGTCAATAAATTTCTTTCCCTGTCTCTAACTGGTATTTCCTTGCGTTTACCTGCATTACCACTCAGTTCTCTAATCGATTCATATGCTATTCTTTGACTCTGTCCATCATTTTTGTTTATTAAGATTTCAGTCTCTGCAACCTTTTCATCCACACATCTTCTTTTATCTCTCCTAGCTAACCTTCTTACTTCTGAATTCAAACTCCAGTACGCAGCTCTTGCTAATTCAATCTCTTGTTCATCAACGCATTGCATCTCACTCCTCAATTTAGCCTCACCTCTCTTTTTTTATCATATCCCACGTTTCCTCTGATATCCATTTCTTTCTCCTGAAGCTATGTCTCCTTCCAATCGTACATTCAGCAGTCTCATGCAAAACTTTGTTCACATCCTCCCACATCTCATCTACACTTCTCTCCCCCTCTTCCACAACGTTTCCAACACCAAAAACCTATTTCTGCATTCTAATCTGAATTCCTCCTTTTCTTCTCCTTCCCTTCTAAGCTTAACAATATCATATCTACCAACACCAGATTTTTCCTTCTTCTGATTTTTAAGTTTAAACCTTATTTTTGCAATGCTGAGTTGATGGTCACTACCAATATCCGCTCCCCGTTTAACATGAACATCTAGCAGAGAACTTCTATGCCTCCTACTGATAGCGATGTGATCAATCTGATTTTTATATTTTCCACACGGCGACACCCAAGTTGTCTTGTGTATATTGCAATGCTGAAAGAGTGTGCCCCCGATGACTAAGTCATTTGCTAGACAGAAGCTTCCAAACCTCACTCCGTTTTCACTCATCCTACTACCAACTCCCATCTTACCCATACATGCCTCAAATCCCTCATTTGAACAGCCCTGTTAACCACAAAGAAGGACACTACTTACCACATCATGCTGTAAGCAAGGATTCAGTAACTACTCCCTTAAGGATAGTATTCAACTGTAGTAGTAAAGCGTGCAAGGGATCAGCTAGCTTGAACGATTGCCTATACTCTGGACCTACACTAACAGAGAAGTTAGGGAATGTGTTACTAAGATTTAGAGAGAAACCTTACGCTTACACAGCAGACATTAGTAAGGCTTTTCTCAGAATAGGACTGAGAGATGAGGATAGGAAATTTTAAAAATTCCTCTGGCCTCATGATCCTCAAAATGAGGATAGTCCATTGAAAACTTACTGTTTCCGATCGGTGCTCTTTGGCTCTTGTGCTAGTCCTTTCCTACTTTGCAACACTTTAAAGCATCATTTTGAAAATGCCAAATGTCCAGAAATAGGGCAGGCTTTTTACATGGATAATTTGCAAGGTGTTGCTGAAACAGAGTCGGAAGCTTTGAAGGCTTATGAAATAGCCAATTCCGAATGTGGGATGGCAAATTTGCCGTTACAGAGCTGGAGTACAAATTCAACACTTTTGAGGAATAAAATACAAGAGGACTATCCAGATTTTGACATTCCCAAAACTCAAAATGTGTTAGGTCTTAACTGGGATACAACAGCTGATGTAATAAGTTTGAAACCAATTAAGTTCTCTGATGTCACTCTCACCAAGAGGTCCTTGTTAAGTCAGGTTTCCAAGCTATTTGACCCATTAGGGCTTGGCGTGAAAAGTTAGACTGGGACACTGAATTAGGTGAGACATATGTGGAACAATGGGAACAGATTAGAAAGGAGTTTGAAACTACATTAGGCATATATATTCCCAGGAAAATAAACCGTAATGAGAAGTCGCACTTACACATATTTTGTGATGCTTCTCAAAGGGCCTATGGAGCAGTAGCTTATTGCGCAACAGGAGAGGATAGTAAGATTATAATGTCCAAAGCCAGAGTTGCGCCAATTAAAGAAAGAACCCTACCTCAAATGGAATTGGCTTCCATAGAAGTAGGAACTAAATTGGCCAGGTATATAACCACAACTCTTGATACTCAGTTTGAGGATATTTACATATGGACTGACAGTGAGATTTGTCTTTACTGGATAGGGAAGGAAGACAGTAAAATTCCTTTCGTCCGTAATAGAGTGAAGACTATTAAAGAGCTGTCTTCCAAATTTAATTTCATGCATGTGTCCTCCAAACAAAATCCAGCTGATCTGCTCTCGAGAGGTTCGACCGTAAGGAGACTGATCAAAGATAACTTGTGGTTTAAAGGTCCTAAATGGTTACTCACTAAGGATTGGCCTTAACAGAAACAGTACAGTATTGCTGAGATTAGTGTAGTGCACTTGGATCCTATAGTACCTGAGCCAGAAGTTATTGATATCAGCCGATTTTCATCGATAAGACAACTTCTAAATACTACTAAATTGGTTGCTGAATTTTTGAATAAGAAGGTGGGGTTTCAGAAATTAGATCCCCTAGAATACTTGCTGAAAAGAGTACAAAGAAATTCTTATGGGGAAATATATAAACTTTTAGCCAAGACACTGGAAAAGGGAATAAGCTGATGAAGAATTTAGGCTTGTTCTTAGACGGAAAAGGTCTGATAAGATGTCGAGGCCGATTGGTAAGGGCTGACTTGCCCATCCAAACCAAACATCCCATTTTATTACCTAAGAGTGGATGCTTTGTACAACTTATTATAAAGGAAGCCCATGATTCCACTCTTCATGGAGGTGTACCGCAGACCTTAGCCCAAATTCAGGAAAGGTACTGGATTCCTAAGGGTAGACAGGTTATTAAAAAATATCTCAAAAACTGCATCATTTGTAGGAGGCATGAGCAGCGACCTTTTAACTACCCAGGACCACCAGCCCTACCGAAGGATTGGGTGAACATAAGTCGGCCCTTCCATATAACAGGAGTGGACTACACAGAGGCTATAACTGTTACAGGTGAGGAAACTCCCCATGAAGTTTACATTTGTTTATTTACTTGTGCCTACACAAGGGCAGTCCATCTAGAATTGGCGGAAGACCTGAGCTCAGAGACATTCCTCAATGTCTTTCGCAGATTTGCCACTAGAAGGTCTTGTCCTGGCAAGTTAATAAGCGACAACGGAACTAATTTCGTTGGAGCAGCACCCTTACTGTTGAACCTAATGAACGACCCAAAGGTTAAGTCGGTGCTGGGAATCCGAAATTGTATTTGGCAGTTCACAGCTGCAAGAGCTCCATGGCAAAATGGATTTATCGAAAGAATGATTGGTATTGTCAAGAACTGCCTGAGGAAAACATTACACAGAACTAAAATCACGATAAAAGATTTAAGAACAGTAATAACTGAAATTGAAACCAGGATTAATAATAGACCCTTGACTTATCAAGATGACATTAGCGACTCGCTAGAGGCCTTAACACCGGCTCATATGTTATATGGCAGGAAGCTCCATCCGATGCCTTGTGTGGATATCCAGGAAGAAGTTGATGATCCTAACATAGAAAATAATGATTTAGGACAACATCTGCGGGAGGGATATCAACGTCTGAAAAGGGTGCTGGATACTTGGAATAGACATTGGAGCGAAGAATATCTTTTGAGCCGACGCGAGAGGTTTTATGGAGCTCAGGCTGCCAGCAACAAATCAGTTATTAACATAGATGTGGTCTTAGTGAAGACTGAACAGCCAAGATCCCAGTGACCATTAGCTAAAGTGATCTCCACACACCCAGATTCTGAAGGGGTGCTGAGACTCGTAAAAATAAAATGCAGGGGACATACCAGTATAAAAACTATTGATAAACTGGTACCCCTTGAGTTAGCAGCCACTCCGGATCCAGAGGATGGTGAAGATCAAATGGGTCAAGAGGCGCGACCTAGTAGGGCCACAGCACAGGGTTCTCGAGAACTATGGAGGGAACTCTTGGCTAAGGGTCATATTACATGATACAACGTATCATTTTCCGCCGGCCCCAAAACTGTGGGAAATATTTTCCCCCAGAGCAGTTGTGCTCTCTATTTTTATCATAGTTATCCCTGGTTAAAGGCAGAGGAAAAATCGAGACCGTTGTTAATTGATCAAGCGGTTTTAATAACTCAGAAATTACGTTCTCTTTAATAATTCTTGTTATTGATAAATTAAATGCTACTGCATTTAACCCCCGTGGACAACTATACATTGTAAATACATGTAATTATGTGGTATTTTCCACTGACTTAAACTGCGTCTGCGCGTTAGATGACGTGGCAAGTAGGGAAAGATTCTCCTGTTAAGCAGATGTGGAATTAAGATATTTACACGGTTAAAGGGAATATTTGGTCTAACTTTAGTTTAAGTAAAACTAAGATTAATTTGTTAGATTCACCCTGTACATATCATGATGTAATCTAACTGTATTTAGTACTGTAAATAATTAAAAGTTAGCAAACTACCATTCTATGAGGGAGGTAGATCTTGCCGCACACCACACTCTGTTCCTAGTCACTCTCAAGCTAACACGGTTGTATATACGCACCATAAGGACGCTTGCTTGCTCAAGCAATTACACTAAGCAGCCTCATCGTCATCAGTTAACGATCACTCCCTCTTCACTAGCTAAGTAACCTTTACGAATTGGCCAATTCAAGGGGGGATTAGCTATGAGAGAGAAGAGAAATAGTTATTGTGGGTGAGTTAAGGTTAAGTTACGTTTCACCTAACTCTATGAGACTTGTTTGATTTACTTAAGAACAACTTTATAGACGAGTAACGACCTACGAGTTGTTTATTAGTAAATACCAGACATTCCTATCATAGCGGTGCCCCGGCAGGGATACCGACTTGGATACATTAAATATTTTTCACATTTTGGTGCACAGAAAGAGGGCCCCGATTTGTTTACCAGAACTATTAAACATTTTTCACAATAAGTTATGAATTGTTAAATCTGTCCCTTAATACATATCTGGTGTTGAACTCACTTTGAGATGTATTACACCATGATTTTAAACTGTTTTCATCGTATTTTTTAAGCGTGAGTAATATTTAGAGATAATCTAACTTGTCTCTCAATCATAGACATGCATTAATTTTTACTCTACTATATAGTTTTTTATTCCTTCGCTGTTTCACACGCCTTCCATCATTCATTCTGGTTCTTATTCTCATATTGTCTCGTATGTGATTTTTTGCACGATGTGTGAAAACATACATTCGAACAAGGGGATGTCATTCCGAAGAAATGTGCTTTTCCTCAATGAAGTTAAATTTCTTCTGAACAGAAACTGAATCCCCGCTTGTCCAGCGTTGCAGTACACACAGCGGCGGTACACCATCAACTGTTGCAGCTCTCTTGGCTCACTCATACCTGAAAAAGAAAATATGTTGGTATACTTGAGTATAATGTATAATTAGTGGCTGCTACAGTTTAATAGTATATTTTTCACGCATGGAAATTGAAGGGATAATGAGAAAGAAAGGACAATCATGAATAAAACTTCGCCGACATAACTGTCTGCATTGTGTCCTGCCCTCCATACTTCTCATTTTCCCAAAAGACTCACACTGTATGTCCCTCTTATGTTATAGTTGTGTACTTCAAAGAGTATTACATTCACAGAAAAATAACTCATGCAATACCTCTCAGTACCACAGTTAGTATAAAATTGTCACTGAACATTTGCCCATGGCGGTATCTATCTATTTATTGCCAGACGCCTTGATCCAGCAAGGGGTGGCCACAAACAAATCGCCTCCATGTCTCCCTGTCCTTCGCCATTTCGGTGCCTTGCTCCCAGGTCACAGGTCCCTCTTTCATATCCCTCTCCACTCCATCTCTCCATCTCATCCTTGGCCTCCCCCTCCCTCTCCCCCCCTTCACCTTCTCACGTACACTCTCCTCATTAGTCTCTCACTCTCACTCTCACTCTCCATCCTCTCCACGTGGCCAAACCACCTCATTGTGTTTCTCCTAACGTTTCCTATCACATCCACATCCACACCACAACGATCCATCACTTCCTTATTCGTCAGCCTGTCTTCCCACTTGACTCACATGCTCCTCTCAAATAACTTATTTCCTTAGCTCTCCCTCTTGACTTCTGGCCCTCAAACAAGGTCCAAGCTTCACTTTCATACATTAGAGTTGGTATCACAATACTGTCATGTAGTAACTTTTTCACTTTCATGCTCACTTCTCTGTTTCTTATCACTGCTTTCAAGGAACCAGGAACATTTCTACCTTGTTGTACCCTTTCCAGCTCTTCACCCTCTAAACTTCAATCCTTACTCATCACATTACCTAAGTATATAAAACGCACTCACATTTTCCATTTCCTCGTCATCCAACGCCACTGTACATTCACTGACTTCACCTCTCTTGAAGACCATAACTTTACTCTTCCCTACATTCACCTTCAGATTCTGTTGCTTACATACTCTCCCAAACTCATCCACCAAGTCTTGCAGCTCCCTTTCGTCTTTACTAACATCACAGTATCATCTGCAAAGAACAGTACAGAGAGTTTCCAAACACTGCCCTCTCTCATTAATGCCGCTCCAACATCCACTGCCCTACCTTGTATCTCTTTTATAACCCCATCCACATACAGATTGAACAACCATCGAGACATGACACATCCCTGTTTAAATCCAACCTTCAAATATTAAAATTCACTTAGTTCACTATCCACACGCATTGCAGCCTTAGCACCCTCATACATACTCTTCACGGCATTCAACAACTTCCCATCTACTCCATATATTCTTAATACTTTCCACAATCCTTGTCTATCCACCCTGTCATATGCTTCCTCCAAATACATGAAGGCCGCATACAACTTCTTTCCCTGCTCTAGAAACTGTTCCACTAAAGATCTAAGAATGAATATCTGATCTACACAACCTCTTCCTTTCCTAAAACCTCCCTGTTCTTCTCCACCTAATTCCTCTGTTATTTCCTTAACTTTGTCAATAAGTATCCTACCATATACTTTTCCTACTACACCAAGAAGACAAATGCCCCTATGATTACCACATATTTCTTTTTTTCCCTTTTTCTTTGTACAGGGGAATAATTATACCTGACTTTCAATCATTCGGGGCCATGGCGGTACCTTAACCTAATAGAAGCCCATAAGTGAATGTGGATGTACTCCCTATGACAACAGTACCGTGGCCAGACGGCACAGGGAGTAAGGGGATTTAATCTTTAGATAACCAGAGACAACAATGAATGTTGGCCTATGACCAACGGTGCGGTGGCTGATGTAACAAAGAGAAGTATTTATAGAAAGTTATGACAAAACTTAGATAAGATGTGAAAACTTCTTCACAACTAAGCATCCATACTATTAAATAATCCTAATAATAAAATTTTATGGGCAGCTCTTAGTTTTTTCAGTAATTTTAGCAAGTCATCACACATTCCCCCACCAAAATCATCAGATGGAAACACAATAAATGACCTGCGTGGAAAACCGAACATCCAAGCCATAGCGTTTGCCAAAAATCCTACGTTAAAGGAAGTCAGTCAGAACGTCCCTGTACTAGAACTTGACACTCTCGAAATCGCTGCACCTAAGATACAGACCAGATACTTAAAAATAATCCATCCTAGAGAATCTACCAACCAACAAGGCTACCAGGTCCAGGTGGCATTCCAACAATCATTTTGAACAAGTGTTCACTATAACTTGCTCTTGTTCTAGTTAAATTATTCAGACATTTCATTGGTACTTTTTTATACCCCTAATTCTAGGATAGAAACCAATATCCGCCCAGTTCCAAAGAAAAGAAGTTTATCTGACCCCTCTGATTACAGACCACTAGTTATTACATCTTCTCTTGGTGAAGTATTTGATTCTGTAATTAATAAAAGCATTGTTATACATCTTGAATCCAACAACTTAATTAATGAGAGATACTATGGTTTTCGCCACGAAGGGTCCACTATTGATATACTCAATCTCTTGAGACACTCCCACCATTAGTCAATTCACCAACATTGGAGAAACTCATCCAGTAGCCCTTGATATTTTAAAGCTGTTGCCTGAGTGTGGCAGTTCCCTGCTATCCAAACTCCCTTGCTATGGCCTAACATGTTTTGTTCCACCTAGTTCCTCATATCTCAACTACAGACATAAGAGTAAATGTAAATTGTTTGTTTTTCAGTTTCCACTGACTTAATACCGACATACCACAAGAATTAGTTCTGGCTCCAACGCTATTCCTAAATCATGTTAATGATCGCTTATCTCTCACCAGTAATCCCATTCTCTCCTATGCAGGTGGCTCAACGTTTCAAAGTTCATTCACACTTAAACACCCATTCACAAAAATTTAATAGTACTAACTCTCAACTCAGTACAGCAATCTCCATAAATCAAGACTTATCTAAGATCACTGAATAGGCCCAAAATAACATTGTCTCATTTAATGCTGCAATACATACAATTCACTAATTAACAAATATTGCTTGATTCCTGTATTATCTTCAGTGCTACTGATAATCAAATCTCTAACAGTGACGAAACTCTCAGTGTCACACTTAGCAATACCCACAGCTGGACCTCTGACTCCCTTACACTCGCTCCTGGAACTGAAAGTGAGGGGTCAGAGATCGTGCCACCAATAACGCATAATATTGCAAAATTCCATTTGGTCACTGATCGTCTACGAACATAATGTTGACGACTGATTTGGTATCCTAAGTGGCTGTACCTGCCAAAAGACAGAAGGTGCAACTAGTTGGCAGTAAAGGCGTTGGCCACTGGGTGAGAGGTTATTACCATGGTGGGTGCAAAACTCGGGTGGAATGCTGTATTCTCGGTGGAACCATTGGTAAAACCAGTGGTAGTACCAGTGGTCAGGATCACCACTATGGCAGTGGAGTGATCTGCTGGGTGCGGTTGGGTCTCTGATTTGTTGGTGTAACTCCTCTCTAAGAGATAATAGTGGCCTATGCCCAGAGTCGGACATAAAAAAAAAAAAAAATGATGGTGGTGGTGAGTTCCCACAAAGATGATGTTGGTCCTAGGCTTGAATGAAGAAATATGGGGCACACCAAAAACAGCAAGGATCAGTTATACAAACAAATTGGAAAATTAAGTTAAATATGCGTTCTGCAATAAAACTGTGAACAATTAGAGTGATCTATAAGATGTAGTTGTCAATGCAGTTACTCTAAGATAGAAAATTGGATAGTGTGTGGAAAGACAAAGAAGAGAAATTTTATTAAAAAACATTTATAAAGAACAACTGCCCTGTTCACAAAGACGACACGACCATAAAAAGTACTGGAAATGATAGACAGCTGTAATCGCAGGCTCACTGAGTTTCTGCAAGGAGTCGTTTAAGTTTCCTTTTTTTCACTTCTCTGTGTATGACACTGAAAACTAGAATTCAGTGAAGTACTTTTTTTTCCCGTGTATCCTATATTCGCCAATAATTTAATTTCGTGAGGATATGCAGTCCTGCCCCACACCAAAACAACGGACCACGCGCCTTGCACCACCCAATTCCAGCGGTTGTAACTAAGAGATTCGTCTGAGATTATGAGAGGCATTTTCGTTCACGGCGATTCTCGTGATGTTAACGGGACCACTAATATACATGCTATATTACTGACACATGCAAGGGAACTGAATACTGTTATAACCAAATTCGGACCCGCATATTCTGTAATGCAACAGCCGAATTTTATTTGAGACCTAACGAACTTTACCACATTTCACGAAAACCAACAAAACTAAATGTTACCGACAATCCCAGTGGTTTTTATATCCCACGGACCAAAAATAAGTAAATATACCCACAGATACTGTCTTTCATTAAAGTTCATTATGGCCGCCTAATTGGCTCCGAAAACCGTCGAAATGAGAAATGTGAACTTTGCTACTATTCGTGCATTAGTATTCTCATGCATTAGTATTCTCAGCAGCTTATGTCTTTCTCTAGTTCACTTCCTTACCAGTAATTCTCTGCAGATTGTACGACAGTATAAGCTGTGACACTTGGGCCGTTATGAAATACATGGTGCAAGAGGGTATGAGGGATTCAACAAAGAGGATGTCAACACCTTCTGCCAGTGAATGTATTTTTTACTGTACTCATGCTATCCCCGGACGATTTTTGTCTGATAATTTTACAGTGAATAAAAATACAACCTTTAGTACTTGGATGGGTGACCGCCTGGGAACACCAGATGCTGTTGGCATCCCTAGTTGTCAAGTGGTGTTGGTGGAGGATTAGTGCCCCTCCCTGTAAAACAATTAACTCTAAGCCGTTGGCCACCCCGTTTGGGATACATGGCGTCTGGCAATGAATGAATAAATGAAACTAACTGTTTACCAAGAGAGGTTATATTATGCTGAATAAAATTGTCTGTTAATAGCAAGAATATCCAGCAAAAATACCTTATCCTCTTCTGATGGTTTGTTATACGTGCAAAATATATTGCAGTGGTGCTTCAGGTCCTTCAAAACCTACATCCATAAGGCCCTGTACCTAACTTTTTCTGACGATGGTAAACCCACGGAATTTAAAGTCGGAAATCAGCGGTGCAATGGCGAAGTACACAGCATGAAGACTGTTGCGCAGGAGAGGGTGAAGAAGAACCAACTCCATGCCTTGCCTGCCACCTACCACCACAACATGCGTGTCTGCTTTCTTCCACATTCCAGCTTCTTCAAATAGACTGAATGGCGGAAACGGTGATATTAGATCTGGCATCTATTAAGGGAATAAGAATGAAGATGAAAGAACAAAAATTGGGATTAATGTGTTATGCAAAAGGAAGGATTATTTTATTCGACAATATTTGAATGACAGAGGTCAGTTTGTCTGTGATGCTCTTTAACTGACACAAAGCAGTTGGTGATGAATTCTATACAGATATTAAGGATGAACAGGAATAGATTCCTGAATCGATGCCGGTGATTCTGGAGAGATAGTTATCACAGAATCGACTCTAAAACATGAGAACCGATTCCCCTATAGCGATTCGGGCAGTAGCTTGAGAGTGAGAGTTTTCAAATGCTGCCACTGACTCATGTCACGTGTTGCTGGATACGAAGAGTATGTATAAGTTGAGGCCAGTGGTGAGAAATGGCCACTCATTCCGGTGTAGGCAAGTCCAGCGATTCGGATTTGGCCTCAGCGGAAGTGCACCTGCCTTGCAAATCGGGCGTGATATAAGAATCGATTCCAGAATCATAAACATTATGACTCGAGTTAGTTTATCTTTCAGCTGTAAACGGGACATAGTTAACCGAGAATTATACAATGAAGGTATATTTATCGAAGAAAAATACCATTATACATAATTATTATATTTCTGTAAACAATTCTTAAAATGAGAGTTTATTATAGCTATTTGTTTTAATATGCAATAAGTACGTAAGACACAGTATTAAATAATTACTCGTGTTTTCAGTCTCTCACAGTGCTATAAGAAATCGCGTTCATCGAGTTACTCTGCCTCGTATGACCGACAGTATTTGCTTACTTTGAGGAATCGATTCTGGAGTGTATTCCAGCAAATACATTGGCACTGGATACCGGAACCGTCGAATCTGAATTTATCGTTTCTTGCCAAGCGCTTAACAGATGTATACTGTACAGTATTTCGTCTCGTAGTACAGTGAATAAGTGTATGACCCATTTCACTGTGCATGCTATTGATGGTTCATTCCCTTTCGTACTTTATCTTCATGTGTTTTTGGGATCTATCTTACCTCACGAAGTGGTGGGAAAGACCAGGATGGTGCAAAGATTGCAGTAAATTATTTATGGAAAATATAAGTGAAAACTGAAAAGTAGACTGAAAAAAAATTTGCAACTTATTTTCCTTATTTATTAGAACTACGCTCATATTACGAATTTATATCTGTTCCAGAGCATTTGTGTGTGACTACCATCATAATCTATTGATAGTCTATTGGCATAGGTTAGTAGTAAAGACGGAGAGATAGTAGTTTTAGACCAGGTTAAAGCAGACAGCTGAGTGACTGAAGTAAAGGTAATGTTGGGAAATCCAGTAGGTAATAACGAGGTGGTTGTGGACTGGTAGAGGAGGATATGAGGATCATATATCACAGGTTCCTACAACATATTTCTCAGGCTTTCTAGATGAACCGAATAACTTTTATAAATCCTTCCATTCTGTACACACATAATACCTGAATGCCTCGTTGGTGTTGTTTGTGTTGGTGTCAAGAACGAAGATGACAGATCTGCAGGTGGTCCATCTGTCCCCCCACACCCAGGTTGGAAGAGCTTCTTGATCCGGGGTTCCATCTAGTACCATAACCGCAGGACTCACTCGCCTGGATTAATCAATAGTAGGGGTAGGCAGCCCCGCCCAGGGAGGTACTACCGCCAAGGTAACGGGAGACTCAGGGAATAGCCTGGATTCCATTATCTCTCCTAGGCCTTGGTAGCTGGTTACACATCTATCTGCCTCAAACATCAGAGGGCATCAGGCTGCCCTCTTTACACAACACACACATCCACAATATATCACATTGCCTTAAACCAGTTATCCTCTTTCCATAAAACACCAAACTTGTCATTACATATCATACACATTCCACAACACATATCTGCTCTCCTCCCCATAAAAAGAACCATGGCTGCTGCTATACTGGGAATTAGTGCAGTGGTTTCTCGGGTGACCACCACCGGCAGGGTTGGGTCGCCTGCACAGGGCACTACCGGTCGTCGTCAAGTGACTGTGCCACCTCCAGTGTTGTGGTGCACAAATCTGCTCGTCAGTGCAGTAAAATTTTCTTTTGCAATATTAGGGAACTTCACTCCAACATCAACTCTTCAAAATTTCCTCCAGTTTGAATCCCCTGATATGCTATTTCTGACAGAGACACAAGTTAGCTCCACCTCTGATTTAGCTAGATTTAATTTTCCTGGTTATAACTCGATTCAAAATTAGAAGATGCAGAACACAGAGTAAGATGGAGATGGGTGATCCGCTGTGGCGGCCCCTAAGGGGAGAACCGAAAGGAGAAGAAGATATCTTGATTCAAAATTTCAGACCCAAAGGAGGCGTATGTTGCCTTGCTAAATTAGATATTGCCCTGGAGGAGATTACTAAATTTAATTGTCCTTATTTCGAATATTCCATATACAAATTAAATTCTTATGGTAAAATTAATTATTTCTGTTGTGCTTATCGTTCCCCTAATGCCCCTCCTGAGCCGAGTTTATTTGACTCTCTGTCTTCACAACTAAGTGTCCTCAACATTAATACTGCATCAGAAATTACTGTTCTGGGTGATTTTAATGTCCATAATGTTGAATGGCTCACTTATTCAGGCAGAACCGATGACTCTGGTCTTGAATGTGAGCTATTTGCAGACTCATTTAATCTCACCTAGTTAGTCAGTCAACCCACCCGTGTACCAGACAACCCCGATCAAAATCCCCACCGATTGGACTTGTTTCTAACAACCAATTCAGATAATTATAATGTTGAAGTGAGTTCCCTCCTCGGATCCTCGGATCTCTGTCTGATTCAACCCACCAGTTTAACACCTACCACACCCTCCTGCTCTGAACCTGTCGTGGTGACTAAATGGCACTATGACAGGGCAGACTGGGAGGGACTACATAATTTTTTCATGGATGTTCCTTGGACCTCCTTTTTCTCCGAAGATGCAAATTCCACATTGGGCCACATACAGGATTTCATTAAAGTCGGCATGGAAACATTCATTCCCCATCATACTTACAGAAAAAGATGTAATTCTCCTAAATTGTTTGACCACAATTGTGCTAGATTAACAGAACATAAAACAATAGCCTATAACACTTATACAAGACCAAAACCAAAGAAGTCTTTAACCCGCAGTGTCCCGTCGATGTGAATTAATGTCCACACGTTTTGTCACTGCCAATCCCGTCGACGCATATAAATGAGAATCAATTGCAAGGTCCCTAATTTGCACAATTTTCAATTTTCGCGAGTGATTTTTGGTACGTATACACGGGACACCTTCCTCTACAAGATGCCAGGCAGGGACAATGCCTTACCCAGCATGACCTCCCCTCCCTGCATGCCATTGTCTCAGCAATTCACCTGTTATCAGTGACCTGGCCAGTAAAGCCATGTCATGCCACAGTATGAAATTCAGGGCCAGAGTGATTCCCCAATCGATGACAATGTGGAGGACAAACTTTACATAGCATTAGAGGAAGAAATAGTCAGAAATGAAGATCAGGTAATGTGGCAAAAAAAGGTCAGCTATGGTGATGGGTTAGTGAGTGAAACAATGCTTATAATTCCTATATTACTGTTTGAAAACCAATATACTCTCGTACTACATATAAATTCGTACCAAGTAAATAAATAAATACCGTTTATGAGTGGTGTGAAATAGTTCCCCTCCTATAGAACTCGTTTACTTTGGTGCCAGCCTGTTAGAAAACCCAGTAAGGTAAGGAGGTACTGCTACCTGGATCGAGTATTTTTAACCTCAGGTGAGCGATTTCTCTATGAATTTTCGATGTTTCTCTCCAAAAGTGGAGGTTTGAACCAAAAAAAAAAAAAATCCAAAAATGGTCGGGATTGGGGGGAGTCAATGGTGGAAAAGTGGTCAGGATGGGGCGGATTAACCTGTCCTATCACTCCGGTACGGCCTGTGGACCCTCCAAAGAAACGTCGTCTGTGGCACTTCGGAGCTGTGGACTGGGAGGCCCTCAGGCAGTACTTCTTTGATTTTCCCTGGAATGATTATTGCTTCCGTGGCCAGGAGCCATCTGAGTGTGCCTTGTGCATTATGGAGGTTATTCTCTCAGGCATGGAAGCATACATTCCTTTCTCATATCCTTTGACTAATGCAAGAAAGCCTTGGTTTAATCACGCTTGTTCTAATGCTGTCCGCAACAAGGAGAGGACCTATAAAGGGTGCAGGAGCCAGTCCACCCCTGAATCACATCTTGCTTATGTTAAGTCTGCTCTTCGCTTTGCTAAAAATAATTTCATCCGTACTAAATGCTCTCAACTCTCCAACTCGAATTCTTCCCTCTTCTTCTGGCACCTTGCCAAAAACCTTTCTAACAAGTTTACCTCATCATCCTTTCCTCCTATTTTCTACTGTGATGGCTCTGTAGCTATTTCTTTTACTGATAAAGTAGATCTTTTCGCTCAGACTTTCTCCTCCATTTCCACCTTAGATGATTCTGGTGCTGTTCCTCCATCACTTCCCCCCTCTGACTTCCTCATGGCTGACATTAAAATTTCTTCAGTTGATGTATTTTCTGCCATCACGGGCCTCAGTACTAACAAGGCATATGGGCCTGATTGAGTCCCTCCTGTTGTTCTCAAGAACTGTGCTTCTGTGCTGACACCCTGCCTAGGCAAACTCTTTTGCCTTTGTCTATCAACTTGTACCTTTCCTTCTTGCTGGAAGTTTGCTCTCATTCAGCCAGTCCCAAAGAAGGATGACCATTCCCAACCCACTAACTATCGTCCAGTTGCTTTAACATCCTGTATCTTAAAAGTTTTTGAGTCTGTTCTTAACCCGCCCCGTCCCGACCACTTTTTGACCACTGGTACCCCCCAATCCCGACCATTTTTCGACCCTTTTTTTTTTTTGCTAAAACTTTCGCTTTTGGTGAGAAACATCGAAAATTCATTGAGAAATCGCTCACCTGAGGTTTAAAATACTCATTACAGGTAGGAGAGCCTCCTTACCTTAATGGGTTTTCTATCAGGCTGGCACCAAAGAAAACGAGTTCTATGGGAGGATAACTATTTCACACCACTCATAAACGGTATTTATTTATTTACTGTTACGAATTTATATGTAGTACAAGAGTATATTGGTTTTCAAGCAGTAATATAGGCATTATAAGCATGGTTTCACTCACTTATACCTGACCTTTTTTTGCCACATTACCTGATCATCATTTCTAACTGTTTCTTCCTCTAATGCTATGTAAAGTTTGTCCTCCACATTGTCATTGATTGGGGAATCACTCTGGCCCTGAATTTCGTACAGTGGCATGACATGGCTATACTGGCCAGGTCACTGATAACAGGTGAATTGCTGCGAGAATGGCATGCAGGGGGGGAGGAGGAGGTCATGCTGGGTAAGGCATTGTCTCTGCCTGGCATCTTGTTGAGGAAGGTGTCACGTGTATACGTACCAAAAATGACTCACGAAAATTGAAAATTTTGGAAATTATGAACCTTGCAATTGCAGGACGTTGAAGTACGTCCCCGGGATTAGCTGTGACAAAACGTGAGGACGTGGAAGTACGTCCCTGGGACGCCGAGGGTTAATAGAAAAATTTTAAAGCATCTTTCCTATCACAACCTTCTTTTTGATCGTCATTATGGGTTCCATCAGGGACACTCCACTGGCAATCTCTCACCTACCTTTCAGACTCCTGGTCATCCTCCTTTTGGAACTTTGGCGAAAACTTTGCCATTGCACTTGACATCTCAAAGGCTTTCGATCGAGTCTGTCATGAATCTTTAATTTCCAAACTGCCCTCGTACGGTTTCTATCCCTCTGTGCCTTCATCTCTAGCTTCCTTTCTGGTCGTTCTATAGCCGCTGTTGTAGACGGCCATCGTTCTCCTAGATCAATCAACAGTGGTGTTCCTCAGGGCTCTGTCCTATCACCAACTCTCTTCCTTTTATTCATCGGTGACCTTTTAAGCTGTACATCTAACCCTATCCACTCATACGCTGATGACTCCATCCTTCACCTTTCCATTCGGTTTCCGTAACGTCTATCTCAGTAGTTACTTCTACAAACACGGGATGAGGCTATGGCATACCTAATGTCTGACTTGGCTTGTATCTCTGACTGGGGTAAAAATAATCGTGTTGTTTTTAATCCATCAAAGACTAAGTTTTTACACTTTTGAAACCGACAAATTCTTGCACAGGTGTACCCAGAATGTTTAATAATATTCAGCTTAACCCATTGGGTGCGGTATTTACTTGAATGGGACCCTTTGCCTGTGCGGCTATCGCGCCAAAACTCAGGTCTCGCAAAACAACATGAAATTTATATCAATGTACTCGCCATATAGCTGTGTATCCTCGGGTAAACATTTTTTTTTTCCTAGAACGCTGTAGTAATGGCGAAGTTGTGAACAGAAGTTAGAGAAGTTGGTGACATGAAGCATCCTACATTTAACGAGTGTGAGGGAAAATGGAGCATCAGAGCAGACCCTTAAATAAACTGAATACACCAATACAAATGTAAACTATACTGGGAAATAGGAGTACTGATAAAGAACGTGGCTGATGTGGACAGTGTTATATAAGAACAATATGTGGATATGGATATGGCATAGATATGAGTGATAGGGTGATGTTCTAGTCACACCGACACATCGACATAACTGTACACCTGATAATAGCAGGCTAAAATGCTCTGGTATGTTCACAAGTTATCTAGTTGGTGACACTAGGAATTTGTCGTGTATGTGTGTTCTTACCTAATTGTTCTTACCTAATTGTATCTTTACAGGAATGAGTCAAGCTCGTACTGTCCCGTGTTTTAAACCATATTTATCGTACATATCCTTAAATTTGTGAATTGTTTTGGCACACACTATTTCATTCGGTAGTGCATTCCATTGATCAATTGCTCTGTTTGGGAAACTGAATTTCCTTACGTCTTTATCACCTCTCTTCTTATGCAGTTTTTTGCAGTGTCCTCTTGCTGATGCTTCTCCATATGTTAAGTAATCATTTATGTCTATTTTCTCCTTTCCTGATATGCACTTATATAGCATTATCATGTCACCTCTTATCCTTCTCTCCTGTAGTGTTGGTAGATTCAGTTTATTTAGTCTTTCTTCGTAGCTTAGGTCCGTTAAGCTTGGTATCCATCTTGTAGTGGCCCTTTGAACTTTTTCAATCTTGTCTATATGCTTTTTGAGATGAGGACTCCAGACGATTGATGCATATTCCAGGGTTGGTCTAATGAATGATGTTATTATCCTTCTTAGCATGTCTTCATTTATGTATGTGAATGCTATTCTCATATTTGCAAGCAGTGTATACATGTTCCGTACCTTCTCGCTGATGTGGTCAGCCGGAGATAGTCTGTTATTGATAATCACACCTAGGTCTTTCTCTCTTTCTGATGTGTATAAGGTTTTGTTTCCTAACTTATAATCCCAATCAGGTCTTTTTCCACTTTTACCAAACTTGATTACATGACACTTGTCCACATTGAATTCCATTTGCCATGTACTACTCCATTCATGAAGTTTATTTAATTCTTCTTGTAGCTCCCTACAAGAGTCTGTGCTAGTAATTCTCCTTTGTATTTTTGCATCATCTGCAAACATATTCAGATAGCTCTCATTTCCACTGTTACTGTTTATATCATTTATGTACACTAAAAATATGATTGGTGCCAGCACCAAACCCTGTGGTACTCCACTAGTCAACTTCTTTCCATGATGAGTAGTTTCCTCTTAGTACTGTCCTCATTTCTCTTTTTATCAGAAAGTCTTGCATCCAACAAAACAGTTTGCCTCGAATTCCTCCTTGATGGTACAGCTTCCATAAAAGTCTTTGGTGTGGTACTGTGTCAAAAGCTTTCTTGAAATCTAAATAGATACTGTCCACCCATCCTTCCCTTTCCTGTATTGTGTTTGTTACTCTGTCATAGTAGCTCAACAGATTAGTGACACATTATTTTCCTTTTCTGAAACCAAACTGTCTTTCTGTTATCATACTGTGTTCTTCTAGATGATTTACCCAAGCTTTTCTTATAAGTTTTTCTAATACCTTGCTTACAACACTGGTCAGTGATACTGGTCGGTAGTTGAGTGGATTTTGTCTATTTCCTTTCTTGAATAAGGGGACAATATTTGCTTTTTTCCAAATATCAGGTAGTTTCCCTTGACTCAAGGATTTCTTGAAAATTAAAAATAATGGTTTACTTAACTCCTTTGCACATTCTCGTAACACCCAACATGAAATTTCATCAGGACCACTTGCTTTTCCTCTGTTCTACTTAACTCCTCCTGTATTACTTTTTCTGCTATTTGTATATCTGGTAGTATGTGTGGACATGCGTGTTCCACATAGTCCCTCTCAAAATTTTTTTCTTCTGTAAAAACTTATTGAAAATTCTTATTTAGTGCTTCACAAATATCTTTCTCTTGTGTATAAGTGATTCCCTCGTCCGTAATGGATTGTATTATATCTTTGACTTTGGTTTTGACTCTGATATAGCTGTAAAACAGCTTTGGTTGATCACTACTTTTATTTATGATATCCTCCTCAAACTGTTTTTGGGCTTCCCTCCTTATTCTTGTATAGTCGTTTCTTGCCTGTTTGTAATTATTTTACGCCCTTTCACTATTGTGTCTTCTGTATCTATTCCACAACAAATCTCCTCTTTCTTTTGATTTTTTACATTTTGTATTGAACCATTTCTGTATTTTCTTATCTGCTTCTTTGTGCTGTGGGATGTACTTCTGGACTCCTATTTCATAAAATTCGCAAAATTTTTTATATACAGCATTTAAATCTTGTCCTCAAAGCTCATTTTCCCAATCAACTTCTAAGAAATACTTCTTTAGGTCTTAATAATTTCCCTTTTTATAGTTTAGGCTCTTTTTGTAACTGTCATTGCTGTTTACTATGTCATATGCTCTCCTGAAGTTATAATTTAGTACTGCATGATCGCTTTTGCCGAGTGGAGGGTGATATATTAAACTGTCAATGTCATTTTCTTGCCTAGTAAATATTAGATCTAGCACTGAAGGTACATCAAGTCCTCTTTTTCTAGTGGTTTCCCTCACATGTTGCGTTAAGAAAAACTCTTGTACGAGATCCAGGAGCTTTTGGTCCCAACAGCTTTCTTGGCTATTTATATCTAGAGTATTCCAATTTATATTTGTATTGAAGTCCCCAGTTAGTATAATTCTTTCCGATTTCTCTTCCATTTTATGTAGCAAGGATCTTATACTCTGAATTGTACTCTCTGCCAGGTCCTCATATTCGTCTCTTTCCCATGTGTTTGATCTGGGTGGCATGTACAAATTGGCTACAATTACTTTACCTTCACATGTGTCGATCTCTACTGCAATCAGTTCTACTTGTGATGGTATGTCTAGGTTTATTTCCTTGACTTTTAGATTTTTCTTAGTTAATATTATAATTCCTCCTCCTTTTTTTTAAATTTCTGTCTCTTCTCCATATATTGTATTCCACTAAGCTTAGTATGTCATTGGATATCCTTGGTGTTAATTTTGTTTCAGTTAGGCATATTATTTGTGGTTCATTTTCTCTGACATAATCATTCATCTCTAGTAATTTAGATACCATTCCATCCACATTTGAGTACATCAACTTTATCATCTTGTTTATATACTTGTCATGACATGGTTCTACTAACTTCTTCCTTTTTCTTCCATCCTGTTTGTGTAGGCTACCACTTTCGTACCTGCAATCCTATTACTTTGTAAAAAAATTTCTTCTTCTCCTCTTCTGATCTTCCCTCATTTTTTGTTTTTGCTTCCTACCTTTTCTCTTTCAGTAATTCCAGTTCCTCTTGTGTTAGGCATCTTTTTATCCATACATTTTTGAACTCCTCTTTTTCCATAAGATTCTTTGCATTTTTTAGTATCTCTTCCACAGTGTTTACACTCTGGAAAGTCACCTTTAGAGGTCTTGTCTTGCTTTTCTCGTATTTCCCTAACCTTTTGTGTTCCTCAATGTCTTTACTACAGATTTCCTCTGATACTTCTTTCAGTAAGCTCATTACATTTGCCATCTCCTTTTTGTCTCTAGTGATCTTGTTTTTAATTTCTTCCTCTTCTATACCAGTGATTACTATTGATTTATTTATTTCTACTGAATCTCTGACTAACTTTGGATTGTTTTGGATTATTCTTTTCACTTCCTTTTTAATGCTTTTTTCCTCCACCCTTGTTTCTAAGTCTTTCTTTACTTTCACCATTTCAGCATACGTGGTTTCTACATCATTTTTGTAGCTTTGCACAGCTTCATTCACCTGTGTTATCTTCACCTCAATATCACTGCTCTGGTCCATAAGACTGCTTGCTTGTCTAATTGTCTTTGTGTCATTTTTTAACTTTTCCATACACACTCGTGATTGACTACTGTACTTCCCATTTCACTCACTTTCTTCCTAAGCGTACTCAATTCCACTGTTAGTTCACTGATGGTTGTGTCTTTCTTTTTGGCCTCCCTTCCTAGTTTTCTATCTCTTCCTTTTGCAAGTGCATCTACTTCTTTATTTCCTCTATTTCATTTTTGAAAGCCATTTCTAGTTTGTGTACACGTTCAACCAGTCTATTGTGGGTCTCTACTTCAACCAGTTCTTGGTAGAAATCATCATTTTCCTTTTTACTTTTATCCCTTTTCTTTTCCAAATTTGTTTTACTGAAGTATGTATCCATTTTGTAATACTAAATGAACAGAGTATGTACTTACAGATTATGTAAACTTTCCCCGTGTTGCTATAGTATAAACAAACCCAGTGTCACGGGGTTTTTATAATATATCACGGTAATTTTGATATAAATGGTTAAGTATTATTTAATTTGATAATAATATTAATATTGAAGAGCAGAGACAATGATTGTCTTGCTACATCAAGCAACGATTACTTTACGCTGATTTGCTAAGATTCTCTAAGAACGAGAATTTATAAACTTTCTCAACAGTACTCAGCAGAGACTAATTACTCACAATTGCTGAATTACTGTACTGTTAGCCTCTGGAGAAAGTTACATCACCCCTGACAATAAATAACTAATACTAATAATAATAACATCAGGTTCTTGCTGATGCATTAACTCCTGGCACAACGGATTTTAAGTTAATACAAGACTGGTCTAAGTACCAGTTATGAATAGTAAAACGTTTATGCAAGCTAGGAGCTATATGGAAAGTAAGCTTAATTATGGAGAAATGAAACAAGATTTACTCTACATTAAGCTCAAGAAATAGAACTGTTAAATTTATTAATTACAAAAATAAATTTAACATTACATTTCAAATCAAATCAATGAGACGCACTCGCTCACTCACACAGAAGCTAAATACTTACGCCTAGGGAAAAAACACCTTAACTAAGCTCTTAAAACTACAAAATACACAAAAGAAATACCAGTCGATGAATACTATGTATCACCCGAGGAGTGGGTGGGAATACCGGGATTAACTGTACTAATGGAGCTTGGGGTGCTAGCTGACCTCTCCACTTCTGAGCACAGACCCTTTCTCCGTCACAGCAAACACACGACTGAATTCAAATAATGCCTAAGCAGGACGCACAGGCCACCGGAAGGCGTGGCTAACGGTTGAATGAGTAGGGGCGAACAATAAAAAACAATAGTATCGCTCAGTCGCGCACTTAGTGACGTGCATCAAATCGGTCACCCCTGAAAACGGTGACGAATTATTTGAAAAGTATACCCCGAAATGGAGAGAGAAACGGTTAACTGAGCGATACATAGTGAGTTTTCCACTAATAGTTCGTGGCTTCTCACAAAAAGGAAATGTCGCGAATTGATTCGTGACATTACGCCCCATGAAAATTAAATCTTTCTTCCTTCAGAAGAAAGATTTCAATATACATATATATAAATCCTAACTCAGTCACACAAGATTCACACTGTGGTGTGTGTGCTATCCTGCTACAGGAGAAAATCGCAGTCGCCAGTGAGCGAAAAAACCTCGTATTTACGTTAATAGAAGCAAGCTTGAGGGAAAAACTCCGTGACGACGGTGAAAATCCTGTACTCAGGTCAAACTGAGCGAAAATTCGCTACATTTACACTGACAACTAATTGTTGTGTAGCGTGGTGTATGTAATACGCGGTGTAGGTGTGACAGTTGTAGTGTAACTGTACCTACGTGTAAAATGACACAGTAAATAATATGGCGACGACGAAGGCAGAGGAGAAGAGGCGGCAGCGTGCGGCAGACGATCAGCTGGCCCGCACAGCAAAACTGCTACACCCATTGCTGAACCTGCAAAACCAATTAAGGTGGAGCATCAAAAGTGTCAATGAGACAAAATTCTTATTATGTTACAATTACTCTCTCTGGCTAGCAGTCAGTACATGCTATGAAAAGTACACTCGAGGTCGCCATTAATTATAGCACACGATTATGGTCGGCAAGTTGAGAATCCCTGTGCAAACTCGGGTCTTCCATAGCCTCGAACTGCACACGGGTCCTCAACCTGTGCCTTAACCTACAGTACTTATATTAATATCGGGAAGCTGAGAATCCTTGTGCAAACTTGGGTCTTCCATAGCCTCAAGTCGCCTCTGCAGAGTTCTCACTTCCCCCTTAATCTACAATACAATACTTATATTAGTACCGGGAAGCTGAGAATCCTGGTGCAAACTTGGGTCTTCCATAGCCTCAAGTCGCCTCTGCGGAGTTCTCTCTCGAACTTTCCCCTTAACCTACAATACTTATATTAGTATCGGGAAGCTGAGAATCCTTGTGGAAACTTGGGTCTTCCATAGCCTCAAGTCGCCACTGCGGAGTTCTCTCTCGAACTTCCCCCTTAACCTACAGTACTTCTATTAGTACCGGGAAGCTGAGAATCCTTATGCAAACTTGGGTCTTCCATAGCCTCAAGTCGCCTCTCAACTTCCCCCTTAACCTACGGTACATAATATGTATGTAAAGGCCCTGGACATAATGTGTCCTGTGGGGCCAATGGGCGAGACGTCAGGTCTGCACCCACTTCACCACTACCCTGTCTCTCAACTGACTCAGAGATTACAGGTGTGGTTATAAATGGCACAGGAAGGGCATGTCCCTGAGTAGTGGCGATACTTTGGCACACACTGCAGGAATGGACAAAACTATCTATGTCCCGTCCCATCCCTGGCCAGAAAAAGTCAGCTCGGATACGGCCCTGGGTCTTCCTTTTGCCCATGTGACCTCCTGAGACTGAACAATGACCCCATTGTAACACTGCTAGGCGGTACTTGGCGGGAACGACAAACTGCAATCGAACCTCGCCCTCGGGTGTTCGTGACTCACGGTAGAGCCGTCCTTGTTTGCGAAGGAACTTGGCTCGACCTCCCCGTGAATACTTAATCACTCGACCCTTTTGTTTGTTCCGCACGGTAGCAAGTGTCGGGTCAGAATGTTGTTCTTGCACAACAAGTTGACTACACATCAGATCTTGCGGCGATTCAATGATCACTGGGGTGACACAATCTGGAGCCTCAGTCATGGCTCGTGATACCGCAGCAGCCGAAGTCTGAGTAGCGTCATCAGAGCAACTATCCTTGACTCCTTGAATATTACCTACTATTAAGTCAAATAGAGGCTCTGGCATGACAACTGCAGGTGTCGTACCAGTATAAAATGGAGATGCCACCTGGATACATGCCTCAGGGAACAATCTCACTGATCCATCAATAAGCTTTGCATGGATCTGTCGACCTGTATACTGCTCAGGCCGAACTAAACTCTGCTTAACAGAGCAACCTGAGGAACCATTGTCTCTCAGGACCTTCACAGGAATGTCTCCCACAAACCCTGGCTGAACAAGGAAGGTGCTGTCACCTGTAGTGGGGCCTGTGGAGGAAGCAGCTAGCCACTCATGAGGCTGCTGAATTGATGTGGCAAACATTGTGCCTTGAGGGTTATATTGGGAAGATGGAACATTGGCCATCTGTGGAGGGGGGTTCACTGTCACTGTGGGACTAGTGAACTGTGGGGAAGTACCCACACTGGTAGGGACGTGACCACCAGGCTGCTGCTGAGGAATGAAGGCTGCATTCGCTTCCTGCCTCTTTTGAGCTGGAGGTGAAAAAGTTTGTCCCGACGGTCGGTTGCGTGGCTGATACTGCTGCTGGTTAGGGTACTTGTTGTACCTCTTCCACTCAGGTTTCTGAGTGTTTTGCCCCTGGTCCTTCCACTGCGGTTTTGGACCTTGGCCATTATTCTGAGAACGGCCTTGGTGCTGGGATTCAGTCTGAGACGGCTTCCCAGACTTGGCAGTATCTTTTCTGCTCCAGGTGTTTTGCTTACGAGCTTGATACCCGTATGCAGTAAAGAATGCGTCAGCCTTCTCTGCCATTTGGCTGGCATCTTTCACCTGGCAGATCTTAAGCTGTGCTATGAGCTCAGCAGGCCACGACCTCTCTAGCTGTGTACGCAGCATAAGGTCAATTATCCCCTCACGCGTGGAAGGAGTTTCATCTTTCTCCATCCACTCATTTAAGTAAGCTGTGAGACGATCAAGGAACTGAACAGCTGTCTCCTTGTCTTGGAGACGAGCTCGCATGAACTGAACTTTGGCGTCGTCTACTGTGAGACCATACGCCTTAATGAGTGCAGCTTTCATCATCTCATATGTGAGATTGTCTCCACGAATTCTGTGGAGAATATCGAGGGCAGGGCCCTCAAATAGGCTAAGAAATTGGATCCGCTTAGCTGCCTCATCCAGTTGATACATGTCTGCCATGTCCTCAAAACGAGCTATGTACGGCTCGATTCGCTCGCTTTCCTTGTATGAAGGAAGCTTGATGCGTGGGGTCGCCAGGACATGTGCAGGGAGAAAGCTCGTGGAGCTTGGACCAACTGCAGCAGACGTGTCTGAAGCCAAGGAATCTCGCTTGAGCTTCAGCACTTCAAGTTCATGTTTTTCTCGTGCTTCTCGCTCGACACGTTCGTGTTCTCGTTGTTCCCGCTCGTATTCGCGCTGTTCTCGCTCTTGTACTAGTTCGAGTTCGCGCTGTTTTTGCTCATGTTCGCGCTGTTGTCGCTCTTTTTCTAACTCGAGCTCGCGTTGTTTCTGCTCGTGTTCGCGCTGTTCTCGCTCGTATTCGCGCTCTTTCTCACGCTGCTCTTGTTCATAAGCACGCTCTCTTTCACGTTCCTCACGCTGTTCTCGCTCGTATTCGCGCTGTTCTCGCTCGCATTCGCGCTGAATCCTACGCTCTTCACGAGCATCTTTCTCACGTTCTTGCTCGTAATTGAACCGTGAGAGAACGTAACTCTGTATTTTCTCTGGGTCTGTGAGACCAATATCTTTGGCTTCCTGTACATATACAGCTGTAGCCATGATGCTAGCTCAATTTACTAAGTAACCGAAATTGAGTACTGACTGCTTAGCGACGAATACTAATAAACACAAGTAAAGAATACAGACACAAGCTAGTGGTGACCAGTCTTATCTAGTTAACTGGCAAAAATAAATCAAAAATGTAAATGACTGGGAAGACTCAATAATAAACACAATGGGTACGCCGACTTCCCAGGAGCGAATAAAATCGTCTGGCGTTACCAAAAATAAACTAGAGTTACGTACTCTATTGATTTATAAAGCAAAAACTCACTTGCTAAATTAACGGTAAACACCAGTAAACTTGTGTCTATAAACTTTAATGATAAATACCTAAATATGAATGAGTGAGCACTATCTCGTGAGTAGCTTTATAGCTAGGAGTTAATATCCTGGAATGAGGTCGCCAATTGTCACGGGGTTTTTATAATATCACGGTAATTTTGATATAAATGGTTAAATATTATTTAAATTGATAATATTCAATAATATTGAAGAGCAGAGACAATGGTTGTCTTGCTACATCAAGCAACGATTACTTTACGTTGGCTTAGCACGATTCTCTGAGAACGAGAATTTATAAACTTCCTCAACAGTACACAGCAGAGACTAATTACTCACAATTGCTGACTTACTGTACTGTTAGCCTCTGGAGAAAGTTACATCACCCCTGACAATAAATAACTAATACTAATAATAATAACATCAGGTTCTTGCTGATGCATTAACTCCTGGCACAACGGATTTTAAGTTAATACAAGACTGGTCTAAGTACCAGTTATGAATAGTAAAACGTTTATGCAAGCTAGAGCTATATGGAAAGTAAGCTTAATTATGGAGAAATGAAACAAGATTTACTCTACATTAAGCTCAAGAAATAGAACTGTTAAATTTATTAATTACAAAAATAAATTTAACATTACATTTCAAATCAAATCAATGAGACGCACTCGCTCACTCACACAGAAGCTAAATACTTACGCCTAGGAAAAAACACCTTAACTAAGCTCTTAAAACTACAAAATACACAAAAGAAATACCAGTCGATGAATACTATGTATCACCCGAGGAGTGGGTGGGAATACCGGGATTAACTGTACTAATGGAGCTTGGGGTGCTAGCTGACCTCTCCACTTCTGAGCACAGACCCTTTCTCCGTCACAGCAAACACACGACTGAATTCAAATAATGCCTAAGCAGGACGCACAGGCCACCGGAAGGCGTGGCTAACGGTTGAATGAGTAGGGGCGAACAATAAAAAACAATAGTATCGCTCAGTCGCGCACTTAGTGACGTGCATCAAATCGGTCACCCCTGAAAACGGTGACGAATTATTTGAAAAGTATACCCCGAAATGGAGAGAGAAACGGTTAACTGAGCGATACATAGTGAGTTTTCCACTAATAGTTCGTGGCTTCTCACAAAAAGGAAATGTCGCGAATTGATTCGTGACACCCAGCTGACTCAACGCATCGTGGTTCTTTGTTCTGTTTGAACCAGTCTTATTTAAACTTATTATTTCTTTTCCTTTTAATAATGAAAAATCATTTAGTCTAACCTGGTACAGAGCTTCACTCATTCAAAGATACTAATTTAGGTATTGCCACTGGCCGTGTTGGTCTGGTATGGAGCGCCGGTGCCGGACGTCTACCTCCTATGATTCCCTCAGTGTGTGTGTGTGTGTGTGTGTGTGTCCTGACCAGCCTCTAAAGTGTGTAAGTCGGTGCAAACACAGACTACTGGGGGAAAAGGGGGAGTCCTGATGAAAAAGCTTATGTGTACTGTGAAAAACAAGAAAAAACCCACTGGCTACCCCACGCCCGTCATGCAAGACACCCGTACTCTCACACACACATACACACACACACACACACACACACAAGAAAAATATGTGGATATGGGTATGGAAACAAATCATGGGGGGAAAAAAGGGGTGTACTGATGGAGAGAGAGAGAGAGAGAGAGAGAGAGGGAGAGCACCGGTGGGAGATAGGAGACAAAGACGTGGCCTGCTCAGGTCACCACAGGGCAGGTGAGGGTAAGGGATAAACGGACGAAGGCGGGGCTGCCGGAAATCAAGTGTGCGGAGTGAATTACACCTGTTTCCTTTGTCTAATAAATCTATTTCCATACTCATGAGATGTGATTATAGAAGATGATTAACAATCTGTTGTCGGATGAGGCTGAGGAAGCCTAATGTTCAAATATTGTGGGTGATGTATCAGGGTTGTCAATTTAACGGGCTTAAGTTTCAGATTGTGTAGATCAGATATTCATTCTCAGATCTTTAGTGGAAAAGTTTCTAGAGAAGGGAAAGAAGTTGTATGCGGCTTTCATGGATTTGGAGAAAGCATATGACAGGGTGGACAGACTAGGATTGTGGAAAGTGTTAAGAATATATGGAATAGATGGGAAGTTGTTGAATGCTGTGAAGAGTATGTACGATGGTGCGAAGGCTGCAGTGCGTGTGGATGGTGAACTAAGTGAATTTTTCTCTTTGAAAGTTGGGTTGAAACAGGGATGTGTCATGTCTCCATGGTTGTTCAATCTGCACATGGATGGGGTAATAAAAGAGGTACAAGGTAGGGTAGTGGAAGTTGGAGTGGCCCTGGTGAGAGAGGATGGTGTTTGGAAACTCCCTGTACTGTTGTTTGCAGATGATACCGTGTTGTTGAGTAAAGACGAAGGGGAGCTGCAAGGCTTGGTGGATGAGTTTCAGAGAGTGTGTAAGAAACGGAATCTAAAGCTGAATGTAGGGAAGAGTAAAGTGATGGTCTTTGAGAGAGGTGAAGTCAGTGAATGTACAGTGAGGTTGGATGGTAAGGAATTGGAAAATGTGAGTACGTTTAAGTACTTGGGTAGTGTGATGAGTAAGGATGGAGGTTTGGAGGGTGAAGTGCTTGAAAGGGTACAGCAGGGAAGAAAGGTTGCTGGTTCTTTGAAAGCAGTGATAAGAAACAGGGAAGTGAGCATGGAAGTGAAAAAGTTACTACATGACAGTATTGTGATACCAACTCTAACGTACGGAAGTGAAGCTTGGACGTTGTTGGAAGGACACAAGTCAAGAGTGAGAGCAGTGGAAATGAGTTATTTAAGAGGAGCCTGTGGAGTCACATGGAGAGACAGGCTGACGAATGAGGATATAAAGGAGCGTTGTGGTGTTGATGTGGATGTGATAGGAAGGGTTATGAGGAACACACTGAGGTGGTTTGGCAATGTGGAGAGGATGGAGGGTGAAAGACTGACGAAGAGAGTGTATGTGAGTGAGGTGGAGGGGGAAAGAGGGAGGGGGAGGCCGAGGATGAGATGGAGAGATGGGGTGGAGAGGTATATGAGAGAGGGGGGTGTGAGTTGGGAGCAGGGGAGTGAAATGGCGGGGGACAGGGCGACTTGGAGGCGATTTGTTTGTGGCCACCCCAAACGGGATTGAGGCGTCTGGCAATAGATAGATAGATAGAAGTTTCAGATTTCCTGCATTCCTCGCATTCCTTTGACATTGTATAGTACGGAAGACATGGATAAGGATGAAAGAGTTATGTTCAAGTCATATAGGCACACATACATATGGATGGGATAACAGCTGGCTAAAATGCTGTCATTATTATACTGTGGTGGCTTATATAAGGATGGTTTCAATAAAGCGGGGTCAAGGCTCAGGTAAATTATCCTGCCTTCGTCAGATTCATTTGAAACTGTACAGTACTGAATGTAATAAGCATGGATATGGATTACGGGGTTATCATCAGGTCATATAGACACATAAGTGTACATGGGATAATAGCTATTTGTATATCGCGAAACAAAAACATAACACAGAACATAACATATATTGGAACATTATGCCAAATAAAAAAAAAAAATGGCTTACAGACTTGTAGTAAATAAGTTAGCACAAAATAGGGCATGATAAAATGAATTACAAAACATAACAAAACTGAATAGTATGACAAACATAGCAGTGACTTACAGACTTGTAGTGTATAATTTGGTAGGTGGTGGCGACCATCATCCACTCACTTGATGTTGTGCTGTCTACTTCTTCCCTAGCCTTTATCATTCTTTTTCTGTGCCTGCCTTCCTCTCTTCCTATTTCTCCCATCTTTCTTGTCACTTCTTATTGTTTTTCTTTCCTTTACAGGTGGCATTACTTTGAGTGACTAGCCTAATGGTTTCCTGTAAGCCAAGAAACCATTTACAACGCTAGGTGGTACCCATATAACCAAACTATACGTGGTCCCTACGTGTCAATAAGTGGGATGGTGGAGGGTTAGTGCCCCTCCTCGTAAAACAACTAAATCAAAGTCAAATGGCCACCCCTTATGGGATTATGTCGTCTGGCAATAGACAGATAAGAAAGGCCTGTAAAGAAAGTACTATTGATAATAAAAATGACAGAACATGAAATTGAATAGTATGACAAATATACAAATGACTTACTGACTTGTAGTACATAAATTTGCATAAAAAGGACCCGGAAAGAAAGTACTACTGATACACGAGTATATTATAATATTACACGAGTTTATTATACTGTACTGTACAGTATATGCAAAGACAGTACAGTGTGTGTGTGTGTGTGTGTGTGTGTGTGTGTGTGTGTGTGTGTGTGTGTGTGTGCACGTGATTTGTGTGTGTGTGTGTGTGTGTGTGTGTGTGTGTGTGTGTGTGTGTGTGTGTGTGTGTGCAAGTGTTGTATAGGTGGGTATGATTCTGGGTAAAGACAGGAGAAATGATGGATGGGAAGGAAAGAGGGATGATGTTTTGCGTTTCCTCACCACCACCCCAACTCAAAACATCACCCCTCTTTCCTTCCCATCCATCCTTTCTCCTCTCTTCACCCAGATTCATACCCACCTATACAACACACACACACACACACACAGAGGGATTCAATCTGGGCGGACGTGCGACGCCGGCGCTCCGTGCCGAATCATCACGGCCTGTGGCATTACCTAAATTAGTATCTTTGTATGAGTCAAGCTTAGTACCAGGTTAGACTAAATGATTGTTCATTATTAAAAGGAAAAAAATAATAAGTTTAAACAAGACTTGTTCAAACAGAAAATAGAACCAAGACGAAAGAATACGCTGAGTTATCTGTGAGGTTTGTTTAGACTACAACAACACGGAGATTGTAAGTACATGCTCTGCATTTTAAGTTTTGCAAAATGGATACATACTTTAGTAAAGCAAATTTGGAAAAGAAAAGGGATAAAGGTAAAAAGGAAAATGATGATTTCTACCAAGAACTGGTTGAAGTAGAGACTCACAATAGACTGGTTGATTGTGTAAACAAACTAGAAATGGCTTTCAAAAATGAAATTGATGAAATAAAGAAGCAGATGCACTTGCAAAAGGAAGAAATAGAAAAACTAGGAAGGGAGGCCAATAAGAAAGCCACAACCATCAGTGAACTAACAGTGGAACTGAGTACACTTAGGAAGAAAATGAGTGAAATGGGAAGTACAGTAATCAATCACGAGAGTGTTATGGAAGAGTTCAAAAATGACACAGAGACAATTAGGCAAGTTAGCAGTCTTATTGACCAGAGCAGTGATATTGAGGAGAAGATAACACAAGTGAATGAAGCTGTGCAAAGCTACAAAAATGATGTAGAAACCACGTATGCTGAAATGGTGAAAGTAAAGAAAGACTTAGAAACAAGGGTGGAGGAAAAAAGCATTAAAAAGGAGGTGAAAAGAGTAATCCAAAACAATCCAAAGTTAGTCAGAGATTCAGTAGAGGTAAACAAATCAATAGTAATCACTGGTATAGAAGAGGAAGAAGTTAAAAACAAGATCACAAGAGACAAAAAGGAGATGACAATTGTAATGAACTTACTGAAAGAAGTATCAGAGGAAATCTGTAGTAAAGACATAGAGGAACACAAAAGGTTAGGGAAATACGAGAAAAGCAAGACAAGACCTCTAAAGGTGACTTTCCAGAGTGTAAACACTGTGGAAGAGATACTAAAAAATGCAAAGAATCTTATGGAAAAAGAGGAGTTCAAAAATGTATGGATAAAAAGATGCCTAACACAAGAGGAACTGGAATTACTGAAAGAGAAAAGGGAGGAAGCAAAAACAAAAAATGAGGGAAGATCAGAAGAGGAGAAGAAGAAATTTTTTTAAAAAGTAATAGGATTGCAGGTACGAAAGAGGTACACAAACAGGATGGAAGAAAAAGGAGGAAGGTAGTAGAACCATGTCATGACAAGTATATAAACAAGACGGTAAAGTTGATGTACTCAAATGTGGATGGAATGGTATCTAAATTACTAGAGATGAATGATTATGTCAGAGAAAATGAACCACAAATAATATGCCTAACTGAAACAAAATTAACACCAAGGATATCCAATGACATACTAAACTTAGAGGAATACAATATATGGAGAAGAGACAGAAATTAAAAAAAAAGAGGAGGAATTATAATATTAACTAAGAAAAATCTAAAAGTCAAGGAAATAAAACTAGATATACCATCACAAGTAGAACTGATTGCAGTAGAGATCGACACATCTGAAGGTAAAGTAATTGTAGCCAATTTGTACATGCCACCCAGACCAAACACATGGGAAAGAGTCGAATATGAGGACCTGGCAGAGAGTACAATTCAGAGTATAAGATCATTGCTACATAAAATGGAAGAGAAATCGGAAAGAATTATACTAACTGGGGACTTCAATACAAATATAAATTGGAATACTCTAGATATAAATAGCCAAGAAAGCTACAAGAGTTTTTCTTAACGCAACATGTGAGGGAAACCACCAGAAAAAGAGGACTTGATGTACCTTCAGTGCTAGATCTAATATTTACTAGGCAAAAAAATGATATTGACAGTTTAATATATCACCCTCCACTCGGCAAAAGCGATCATGCAGTACTAAATTATAATTTCAGGATAGCATATGACATAGTAAACAGCAATGAAAGTTACAAAAAGAGCCTAAACTATAAAAAGGGAAATTATCAAGACCTAAAGAAGTATTTCTTAGAAGTTGATTGGGAAAATGAGCTTAGAGGACAAGATTTAAATGCTGTATATAAATTTTTTTTTGAATTTTATGAAATAGGAGTCCAGAAGTACATCCCACAGCACAGAGAAATAGATAAGAAAATACAGAAATGGTTCAATACAGAATGTAAAAAATCAAAAGAAATAAGAGATTTGTTATGGAATAGATACAGAAGACACAATAGTGAAAGGGCGTATAATAATTACAAACAGGCAAGAAACGACTATACAAGAATAAGGAGGGAAGCCCAAAAACAGTTTGAGGAGGATATAATAAATAAAAGTAGTGATCAACCAAAGCTGTTTTACAGCTATATCAGAGTCAAAACCAAAGTAAAAGATATAATACAATCCATTACGGACAAGGAAATCACTTATACACAAGAGAAAGATATTTGTGAAGCACTAAATAAGAATTTTCAATAAGTTTTTACAGAAGAAAAAATTTTTGAGAGGGACTATGTGGAATACGCATGTCCACACATACTACCAGATATACAAATAGCAGAAAAAGTAATACAGGAGGAGTTAAGTAGATTAGACAGAGGAAAAGCAAGTGGTCCTGATGAAATTTTATGTTGGGTATTACGAGAATGTGCAAAGGAGTTAAGTAAAACATTATTTTTAATTTTCAAGAAATCCTTGAGTCAAGGTAAACTACCAGATATTTAGAAAAAAGCAAATATTGTCCCCTTATTCAAGAAAGGAAATAGACAAAATCCACTCAACTACCGACCAGTATCACTGACCAGTGTTGAAAGCAAGGTATTAGAAAAACTTATAAGAAAATCTTGGGTAAATCATCTAGAACACAGTATGATAACAGAGAGACAGTTTGGTTTCAGAAAAGGAAAATCATGTGTTACTAATCTGTTGAGCTACTATGACAGAGTAACAAACACAATACAGGAAAGGGAAGGATGGGTGGACAGTATCTATTTAGATTTCAAGAAAGCTTTTGACAGTACCACACCAAAGACTTTTATGGAAACTGTACCATCAAGGAGGAATTCGAGGCCAACTTTTTTGTTGGATGCAAGACTTTCTCATAAAAAGAGAAATGAGGACAGTACTAAGAGGAAACTACTCATCATGGAAAGAAGTGACTAGTGGAGTACCACAGGGTTCGGTGCTGGCACCAATCATGTTTTTAGTGTATATAAATGATACAAACAGTAACACTGGAAATGAGAGCTATCTGAATATGTTTGCAGATGATGCAAAAATACAAAGGAGAATTACTAACACAGACTCTTGTAAAGAGCTACAAGAAGAATTAAATAAACTTCATGAATGGAGTAGTACATGGCAAATGGAATTCAATGTGGAAAAGTGTCATGTAATCAAGTTTGGTAAAAGTGGAAAAAGACCTGTTTGGGATTATAAGTTAGGAAATAAAACCCTATACACATCAGAAAGAGAGAAAGACCTAGGTGTGATTATCAATAACAGACTATCTCCGGCTGACCACATCAGCGAGAAGGTACGGAACATGTATACACTGCTTGCAAATATGAGAATAGCATTCACATACATAAATGAAGACATGCTAAGAAGGATAATAACATCATTCATTAGACCAACCCTGGAATATGCATCAGTAGTCTGGAGTCCTCATCTCAAAAAGCATATAGACAAGATTGAAAAAGTTCAAAGGGCCGCTACAAGATGCATACCAAGCTTAAGGGGTCTAAGCTAAGAAGAAAGACTAAATAAACTGAATCTACCAACACTACAGGAGAGAAGGAAAAGAGGTGACATGATAATGCTATATAAGTGCATATCAGGGAAGGAGAAAATAGACATAAATGATTACTTAACATATGGAGAAGCATCAGCAAGAGGACACAGCAAAAAACTGCATAAGAAGAGAGGTGATAAAGACGTAAGGAAATTCAGTTTCCCAAACAGAGCAATTGATCAATAGAATGCACTACCAAATGAAATAGTGTGTGCCAAAAGAATTCACAAATTTAAGGATATGTACGATAAATATGGTTTAAGACACGGGACAGTACGAACTTGACTCATTCCTGTAAAGATACAATTAGGTAAGAACAATTAGGTAAGAACACACACACACAGAGTAGGTGAATTGCACGCCTGTCATTCCACCTCAACGTGACAACAACTTCTCGCTCTAGATGAATACGTCTCTCTTTTTCGTCCCTTTCGTTGCTTCCGGCTTCTCTCGTGGTGGGCCTGAGCTCTTGCTCATCTAGTGTATTACTCGAGCTGGGATATCAAGGAGGGACAGGGAAAAAGAAAGAGAGAAGGAGAAGGAGGAGCGTGATAAGCGAGCAGCGGAAAGGGACCTGAAAAGGTTAGAGCTTGAGGCAAAAATTGAAGCTTCGAAAGCTGCTGCTGCTGCCAGTGGTGCTAATGCTGGCCATGTCGTTCAGCCAGTTCCTAATGTTGTCAACCCACTTAAGATACCAACCTTTGACGAATCTGGGGACGACAATCACACATATATTTCACGTTTCGAGAGTGTGACTGAAGCAGCAGGATGGTCACGCTCAGTATGGCCAACTGCCTTGGCATCTCTGTTGACGGGACGTGCCTTGGAAGTGTATCATCAGCTATCAGATGAAATAGTGAAGAATTTCGAACTGTTTAAGAAGGCGCTACTGAAGGGGTACGATATAACACCAGAGGGATGTCGGAGAAGATTTTGCAACATCAAGTTCAGAGAAGGTGAGTCTGCTGAGCAACTTGTTTTCAGACTAAAGAAATCCTTCGCAAAATGGGTGGAAACGGATCGTTGCTGCCTGACATTTGAGGGGATATCCGATCTTGTCATCAGGAAGCAGTTGATTAAATGATGTCCTCATCCTCTTACTATTTTCTTAAAGGAACGCAAGGTCAAGAGTTTGCAGGACTGTAGCAATGAGGCAGATCAGTTAATTGACGCACATGGACATCCTTTTGCCACGATCAAGCCGAACATACAAACAAGAGAGGTTCAACAAAATTCTCGGGAGAAGACAGATTCATTTCCATTCAAAGAGGGAGCTGTGTCCCACAAGGACGGCAGGAAGCCAGGTACTGCTGTCTGCTGGAGATGTGGTAAGGTCGGTCATAAGCAAGCTAGCTGTAAAGGAAAGGATAAGCAAACTAGTGCAGCGATGAAAGGTGCAAAGAGGAAAGAATGTGAAAGCGAAAATGTAAAAAGTAGAGCATTTCAGAAACATAAAGGTTTAGTTCTAGGCAAAGATGTTGTTAATGGAAAGACTGTTACTGCAATGCTTGATGGTGGTTCTACTCCGTGTGTTGTGGCCGAAAAACTAGTCTCATTAGATAAATACATTGGACATGAATTGAAACTGACTTTGGTAAATGGATCGGTTGTAGTAATGCCTGAAGCAAAAGTAGAGATCTGCACACCTTGGTGTTCGGGAACAATTTATGCTGCTGTCTGCCCGACACCAGTTTACAACCTTGTTGCTGGGGGTGTTCAGAATAATCAGACTCCTCTTACTGACGAACAGGGCATGGAGAAGACTGAACATGAATCACAGGAGACCACATGCAGTGAGTCTGAAGCGGAGGATGGCTGTACTGGCGATGATACTAGGGGCGACTCAGGATCCGAAAAGCATAATGATTTGTCCGCTGCAGTAACAAGAGGTCAAGCACAGAGAGGCGGGACATCAATTAAGCCCCTCAAGGTGAGTAATGTAAGGAACGTAATGTCTGCACCTGAGTTTGTGGAAGCACAAGAAAGTGACAAAACTTTGAACTCTATCAGAAAATACGTTGTAGAAAAGAAAGTATTTCAGGGTAAAAGTAGAGTGTCTAAATTTGTCAACAAAAACAGAAGATTGTATAGGGTCACTGAAAGTAACAAAAGAACAGTTGGTTGAGCCAAGTATGTGTCGGAAACAAGTCATCAGGCTGGGTCATGAAGGTATAATGAGTTGTCATATGGGACACAGGAAAACTTTGGATATAATCCAGAGCTCATTTTTTTGGCCAGGGATGGTGTCACAGGTGCATTTGTGGACACGCTCATGTGATGTGTGTCAGCGCACTATGGACAAAGGGCGAGTCAAACCAGGGAAACTTAATCCATTACCAGTCATTGATATACCTTTCTCTAGAGTAGGAGTGGACATAGTTGGCCCTATTACACCAGGAGCATCAAATGGAGCTAGATATATTCTAACACTTGTAGATTTTGCAACATGGTATCCAGAGGCTATTCCACTGAAAGATAACGAGACTGCAACAGTAGCTGATGCCCTACTTCAAATTTACTCAAAGATAGTATTCCTAATGAGGTACTGACTGACGGGGTAAGCCAGTTCACAGCTGGTATGATGGAGGAAGTGAACCGATTGCTTGCAATTAGATCACTAAAACCGCACCCTACCATCCTATGACAAATGGCCTTGTAGAGCGTTTTAACGGCACCTTTAAAATAAAAATGTTGAAACGTATGAGTGCTGAAGATCCAAAGGAATGGCCAAGATATGTTGACCCTCTCCTTTTTGCAAACCGTGAAGCTCCACAATCCAGCACAAAGTTTTCCCCTTTCGAACTTGTCTATGGCAGAACAGTAAGAGGCACTTTGAGTGTGCTTAAGGATATTTGGGACAAATCAGTATGTACACCTGAGACAATGAGTACTTACAGTTATGTACTATACCTTGCTGAGAGACTGGAACAGACCTGTAAACTAGCCAGGGAAGAACTAGTGAAGGCTAAAGAATTAGACAGAAGCTACTATAACAGGAAGGCTGCAGATAGGAGCTCCTACTACCTACTGATAACACTAAGTTATTAATGTAGTGGAAGGGTCCATATAGGGTTGTAGATTGTCCAGCTCCTTTGAACTATGTGATTGATGTGGGCGGACAAAGAAGAAGGCTTCATATCAATATGTTAAAGAATTATGAGCAAGACAATGATTCAAACCAGACTGATATTGCAGATACCAGTGATACAGCTGTAGGTGCATCTGCAATCATTGATGATACAGATGAAGTGGGTAGTTTATCACTGCCTACTTTGCCTTCCTGAGATGTATGATCTGATGTGAAGTTAGCAAATAACCTGTCTGCAAGTGAGAAAAAGAAGGTATGTGACGTGTTGAGTAAATACTCTGAGGTATTTTCCTGTACTCCCAGACTTGCTAAAGTGCCTTCTTTTGAAATCACATTAACAGATAAAACACCAGTTCGCTCTAGACCTTATCCAGTCCCACATAATCTTAGAAATGCTGTAGAGGAGGAAACAGATTCCATGGAAAAGGCTGGAATCATTGAGAAATCAGAGTCCCCTTATAACAGTCCTATCGTAGTGGTTCTGAAGAAGGATAAAGGAGTTAGAATTTGTGGCGATATTCGCAAGCTCATCTGTGTGGTGCAGTTTGATGCTGAACCAATGTTCAGTTAAGAGGATATTTTCTAGGTTGTCATGTTAACACTACTTCTCAAAGCTCGACTTAGCTAAGGGATTTTGGCAGATACCTTTACATGAGAGCAGCAGAAAATACACAGCATTCAGTACGAGTAAGGGTTTGTATCATTTCAAAGTATTACGATTCGGACTTTGTAACAGCCCAGCTGTGTTTAACAGGGTAATGAGAGAAGTTTTGAGTTCTTTGCCAGGGGTTGAAGTTTTTGTCGACGACATACTGATACATTCTTCTACATTTGAGGACCATATGATTTTTTTGGAACAGACTCTTCGTAGGTTAAGTGAGGCTGGTCTAGTGGTGAATCCTACAAAGTGCGGGGTTTGTCTTCTGGATATAGATTTCCTTGGCCACAAAATAGGTAATGATCTGTCTCAGCCTGAAGATGAAAAGATAAGAAAGATAGTTAGTGCTCTTCTACCTAGAACTAAAAAGCAGGTTCGTTCATGTCTTGGGTTGACAGGTTATTATAGAGATTTTATCCCTAACTACTCTGTGATAGCTGAACCTCTGATTAATTTAACAAAGAAGAATGAGCCAAACTTAGTTGTCTGGACAAAACGTGAGCAGACGTCATTAAAGACATTAAAAGCTAAACTCACAAATAAACCGATATTACGTTTACCTGATCTGACAAAAGATTTTGTTTTGAGAACAGATGCTTCTGGTGTTGGTATTGGTGCCGTACCGATGCAATACCATGATGGTGAATTGTGGCCAGTATCCTATTCAAGAAGAAAGTTAAAAAGGGAAGAGAAAAATTACAGCACAGTGAAAAGAAAATTACTGGCGGTTGTTGAAGGAGTCAGTTCTTGTATGGTAGGAAATTTACAATACACATGGACCATATGCCTCTTCATTATCTTAAATCGGCGAAAATCTCAAATGCACGAATAATGAGATGAGCTTTATACATGCAACAGTTTGAGTACATTACTGAATATATCAAGGGTGCTGAAAATGTGGGTGCAGATTTTCTTAGTAGAGTAGAATATCCACATGATGATGATGATGATGATGATCATGATTGGTGATGATGATGATGATGATGATGGGACACATATGGGTCTGTGCTGCATTGGTGCTGGTCAGTTGCTAGATATTATGGATAGAAATTCGACTAATGATTTTCCAGATGTGACTGCAGAGAGATATAATGTTAATATTAAATGGCATCTTGTATGATTTGGCATGGGTTAAGGTCATAAATATATGTCATATGTGTAGAACTTACCGGTAAAAGTTATTTTGTGCAGGAGGTATTGTCAGAAGTAAATCCTGACTAAGTTAATTTATATGGTTTTGTTTGTTATGTCTTCAACTAATATTTGTTTAGGTTGCCATAAATGTACCACAGGTTGTACAAGCTCTTAGAGTTGTTTCCCAGGCATAAATTGTCCAGTTGTCCTGTGATGGTTTGCATGAGGGATTGTGGGTAGGATTCTGGCTGAGCAAGGCAATGAGGAGGCCGGGTGTTATGAGAGAAGCAGTGGAGAGCCAGCACTGGCAGTGACTACATGCTCTAACCGTCCCGTTCCATCAGACACGGATATACAGTATTGGAAAAAGGAATCCCTGTGACCTAACGCTACACTCCTGCCGGTTCATGTGTCTCTCTCCTGCCCTGTTAACTCTCTCGTTCAGCTAGATTCTGCATGTGTACAGAAACATCTGTGGATGTACACTTCCACCAGATAAGACCCTCCACTAATTTTGTGTTTAACTCTGCTTGTGTTACGTGTTTGTGTTGTGTTGTGAGGTTGTAGTGGGCACATATCCACGGTGTTTATTGATTGTATAATAAATCTTAATTTTGCTCACTGTTTTGATGTACCCAGACACTGTGTTATTAACTTAATCACCTGGAGTCTTTTTATAACAACCTTGGAGTCAGGGTAATTTTTTCACCTTCATTGTCTTACTCTGTGAAGGCATTATCGAAGCCAAACCCTGACAGTGAACGCTTCCCAAAGTTTTTACAACTCTGGCGGGAGAGGAACCCGCGCTCACCAGCGTGCGAAACGCACACTCTACCACTGAGGCTCCTCCATATATATATATATATATATATATATATATATATATATATATATATATATATATATATATATATATATATATATATATATATATATATATATATATATTATGCGAGAAAGAAGGAACCAAAGGCCATGAGCCCGCAGTAACAGTTCCCTCCAAGAGAAAAACAAAATACAATAGAGAGCCAAATTCAAGATCCGATCATTTTCAGATGCCTGGACACACTGCGTATGAAAGACTGGAGATCATAGGCAGCAGGAAATACAGACAGAGGGAGACAGTTCCAGAACTGACCTGTTGCATAAATGAAAGACTGGGAGTAACGGTTAACTCTTACATTAGCAAGTTGGACAGAAAAGGGATGAGAGTTTGCTGCCAGACGGGTGCTACGCGCCCGTCGTAGAGGTGGAGGAATGCAAGCAGACAGTTCAGACGAACAGTGACCATTAAAGTAGCGATAGAAAAGAGATAAAGATGCAACAGTGTGACGAAGAGACAGAGGTTGAAGGGAGTCAGTAAGAGGAGGGGAGTTAATGAGACGAAAAGCCTTTGACTCCCCGCTATTGAGAAGAGCTGTATGTGGGGAGCCTCCCCACACATAAGAGTTGTACTCCACACAGGGGCGGATAAAACCCCTGTATAGAGTCAACAATTGTGCAGGGGTAAAGAAAGAGCGGAGTCGGCTTAGCACTCCCAATCTCCTGGAAGCAGATTTTACAAGAGATGTAATATGATCTTTCCAAGATAAGTTCCGAGTAAATGAAACCCCAAGCATGTTCAAGGATGATGCAGGATTAAGCTGAATATTATTAAACATTAGTGGGTATACCTGTGGAAGATTTTGTCGGGTTTGATAGGTATAAGAACTGAGTCTTAGATGCATTAAAAACAACCATTTTATTTTTACCCAAGTCAGAGATACGAGCCAACTCAGACATTAGGTGTGCCATAGCCTCATCCCTTGTTTGTTGAAGTAACTCTTGAGATGGGCGTTGCGGGAACCGAACGGAAAGATGAAGGGTGGAGTCATCAGCGTATGAGTGGATAGGGTTAGATGTACAGCTTAGAAGATCATTGATGAATAAAAGGAAGAGAGTTGGTGATAGGACAGAGCCCTGAGGAACACCACTGTTGATAGATCTAGGAGAAGAACGACGGCCGTCTACAACAGCGGCTATAGAACGACCAGAAAGGAAGCTAGTGATGAAGGCACAGATAGAAGGATAGAAACCGTATGAGGGCAGTTTGGAAATTAAAGATTTATGCCAGACTCGATCGAAAGCCTTTGAGATGTCAAGTGCAATGGCAAAGCTTTCGCCAAAGTCCCGACAGGAGGATGACCAGGAGTCTGAAAGGTAGGTGAGAAGATCGCCAGTGGAGCGTCCCTGACGAAATCCGTACTGACGATCGGAAAGAAGGTTGTGATAGGAAAGATGCCTTAAAATTTTTCTATTGAGAATTGACTCGAAAACTTGAAATACTGGACGTTAAAGCAATTGGACGATAGTTGCAGGGTTGGGAGTGGTCACACTTCTTTGGGACTGGCTGAATGAGAGCAAACTTCCAGCAAGAAGGAAAGGTACAAGTTGACAGACAAAGGCGAAAGAGTTTGCCTAGGCAGGGTGTTAGCACAGAAGGACAGTTCTTGAGAACAACAGGAGGAACCCCATCAGGCCCATATGCCTTGTTAGTACTGAGGCCAGTGATGGCAGAAAATACATCAACTGAAGAAATTTTAATATCAGCCATGAGGAAGTCAGAGGGGAGAAGTGATGGAGGAACAGCACCGGAATCGTCTAAGGTGGTATTGGAGGAGAAAGTATGTGCGAAGAGATCTGCTTTATCAGTAGAAGAAATATATATATATATATATATATATATATATATATATATATATATATATATATATATATATATATATATATATATATATATATATATATATATATATATAATGTAGATAGATAGATAGAGATAGATAGATATATAGAGAGATATCTATCTATCTATCTATATCTATCTCTCTATCTATACTGTGGCTGTGCATTTATTTTTTCTTTATGGGTTACTCCTCGGCGCAAAATCTATATAAAAGAGGACGTGTTTCTGGGTCTTATTTTTGATAGACAGCTGACCTACATTCTTCATTTCCATTCTGTTTTTGTAACTTTTGTTAAGGCCATGAATATCCTGATGGTATTGGGTCATTCTCGTACCGCACGGGGAGCTGGCTGTCAGACCCTCTTCCTCTTGCAGTGGATATCTGTTATTCTTTCTTAACGTTAGTATGGGTTTGAGGTATAAGATATCTGCTAAAGATACTCGTCTCTGAATGTTATATCCAGAGCATGATAATGATCTTCGTCTGAGGACTGGGGCATTCATGTCATTCCCAGTTTTGAGCTTGTTGGCAGATTTGTGATACCCTCCCTTTGGACATTTGCCACAAGATGTTGATTATTTGTTATCGTCTTCACTCCCTCCTGGATTATGTGTCCCGTGTCATGCTGTACCAGGATCTTGGTTTTATCTTTATGCCACTCGCCTAGGTATTCCAGTGCCCTTTGGTTACGGTGCCCTGTCTGTTATACCAGCCTCTGTGAGTTCACTAACAGTTTGTCTGCATCGAGTAACGATGTTATCGACAACTTCTCTTGGTTACATTCTGTGGGTTCCACTTCTGTCTGTACAGATGTTTCAAAAACAGATGCATGGGAGGACTTCGTGTTGTTTCCCTTTCCTTCAGTCAGGGTGGTGGCCTTCCTGCTATTTCGTCTGTTTTCATGGTTGAAATGGGTGCTACATTATTTGCTCCATATATCAGTTTATCCACAGACTACTTCTGTGACTTTTAATGACTACTTTAATCCTCTCTCTGCACTAGTCTTTTAGTCCATCTCATCATTTGGTTTCATCGACTTTAGAGTGGCTTTGCTTCCTTGGCCGTCATGGTAGGTTTTGCTGGGTTCCAGCCTATGCTGGTGTGTCAGGGAATTAGCCGGATGATCCGGTGGCAGAGGCAGCAATGGCCCACCCACCTCCCGCTGTGGAATCCCATTCTCCTTTGCATCAGCTGATTACATCTGATTTTTTTCTAATATAGTTAGACAGCTTAGCCATTCTTGGCAAGAATACAAGGATATAGTTGAGGGCCAACAAGACGTGTGCTATTGGAGATGCAATGGGCACCTTCCATTACATAGGCTTGTCTTGCTGGTGGGAGACGACTTTATGTCAACTCTGGATTGGTGACACCCGATTCCCTCATGATTTTTCATGGAGAGTGCCCCCCCCCCCTCCGTTCTGTGAGGATTGTTTGGTTCCCGTGACTGTTCGGCACTTGCTGATGGAATGCCCCAGTCTTGGGAATATACACCATAAGAACCTCTCTGAAAACTGGGTGGGTGATGGGTTGTACTATCTTTTATGAGTCAATGCATGTTGAATGGGAGGGGAACCCTCTCTTTTGTGGAAGCAGCTGGACTCCTTATAAGAATTGTAGTTTTTTTTTCTTTTCAGTAATTAATACTTAATGTTTTTCATTTTTTCAATATCGCTTGTTTTACCTTCCTGTCTGCTCTCATTTTTTATAATCGTCGTTTTAATTGTTGGCCAACAGCATATGTCACTGGCAGTTATGCTGCCAGTCTTTATTTCTGTTATTCAATCAGTCAATCAAATTCCAAGTTACCAAGGCTTGTCTGACCAGTGGGAGACTATTTTATGCCGATTTTGAATTAGCCACACCTGGTTCTTTCATGGATTTTTTTTAAATGGAGGGCATCCCCCCTCCTCTCTGAGAGGATTGCTTGGTTCCCATAACTGTTCAGTACTTGCTGGTGGAATGCCACAGTCTTGGGGATTCATGCCATCAGTACCTTTCTGGGCATCAGGCAGCTTACGTGTTATACTTTCTTTCGTGGGTGCCTGGAGAGTTTGTCTTTGCTACGGGAAGGGGAATCTTCTCGTCGTAGAGACAGCTGGACTCCACACTATGCTTTAGTTTTTAGTGGTTTTCGTGTTTTTTTTTTTTTTTTTGCTTCCTTTATTTCGTCGTTTTGACTACTTTTATTTTTTTACCCCCCACCTGACGAAGTCAGAGGAGGGTGTTGTTTTCACTGGGTTAAAAAAGATTAGGTGACATACAGATTTCGTTTCTGGAGAAAATCTCAGAAATTATTAACTGAAGAGTCATGAAATTTCAGTTATGATTCTTATAGTGAACTGGGGCCTTTTAAAAGGTAGAATGCTTTGTCTTAAGTAATTTTTTTAATAACCAAAAAATAAACAAGAAAAGTCAGAGATTTCAGTGCGACCAGCTCTGTGTTATATAGAGAGGGGAGGGGGTGAGGGCGTTATGCGCTTGGTTAGATGTGCAGGGAGATGGGGAATATGTGCTTGGTCAGATGAAGGGTTGCAACAGCAAAATGTTGCCTATATCTCACTGTATTTTTCACAGTTGTCTGTCACCGTATGACCCTGGGAGCTCTGCTGTCAGCTTTTTCTTTTGGCTAATCATTCAATCAGTCGATCTCGTTCTTTCTATGAGGATTGTTTGGTGGGTACCCTTGATTGTCTGGCACTTGCTGGTACAGTGTCCAAGTCTTGGGGATGTACACCATCTCTACCTCTATGAGCATTGAGGGGTTGATGGACTGGACATTATTTCATCTGTGCTTTGAGTAGGTGCTTGTGTTATGGACGGGAGAATCCTGTCTTTTGCTGAGGCAGCCGGATTGCTTTGCAAGATTTAGGTTTTACTGGTTTTAGTATGTTATTTTTTTAATTTGCTAAATTTGGTTCATAGTTATTGATATCTTTTTCACTGTTGTCTGGACGCATATGACCCTGGCAATTGCACCGCTAGTTTTTAATTAATCAGTCAATCAGTCTTCTACAAATCTACTTATCATCTGTCCTTGCACCACCCAAGTACATAAACTCCCGCGTAAATCTGGATCTCTCTATATTCACCGTCAAATTACATAATGAGTCACCTTCCTTCTCTACAACCACGACTTTTCATTTATCCAGACTCATTTTCACTGGCACAGAATAAATTTGTGATACTCCACCATTCATCATTTACCAAAGATACTCCACCATTCATTACCAGCCTTATTCTTTCTTTTTTTTTTTTCCATAGCTCGAGTCTTTACCTCTTTCATTACCCCATCCATACTGAACAGCCATTGGATCATCATACAGCTTGTTCCGCTCTAATCTTGATCTTGAGCCAGTCACACTGATGTCCACTTATCACTGCATAGTTTCACTACTGCATTCTTGGCTGCTAAAGAGGCTTTCTGGCATTTCATCCTTTCTAATTAAATTCAACATATGGCACAGTAATATTCCTTTGTATGTTCTTCCTGCAGAGTGTGATGATATGACAAAGTTGTTAGTAACTTTCAACAAAGCAGTTGTGTTTGGAATAAAATATACAGGTATGGCTTACGATAGAGACAGTCATCCCTCAGTCACCATTCTACCAAAAAGCCCATACTGGATAACAGCTTCTTGCTTTGGTCTGCTTCAGTCATAGCCGATTTAAGAATCTCCCTTATGGCCTTATGGCATTGAACGGGACTTGCACTTATCTTCGTTCTCAGCAGCGTCACTTACGTATCATCAGTGGACGCACATCATGAGAAGATGCCAACCATTGACGATGCTTCATCGCATAAGCCTGTTATAGGGGAAATCTGCAGTTCTCTGATCCAGTAATGAAAATTAGAAACAATCTGTCGGGGACTTTATCACGAAAACAAGATGACGTCCAAGTGAAGATACCACTGGTTGACAACCACATACTCACACGCAAAGTTATATATAGTAACATTTGTTAACCACAATACCAACCCATATAACTGTTTCCCAAAGTGCGAAGACCCATTTCTTTTCCATGCCACTGTATGCAACACAATTAGTCTTCGTTTAGGGCCCATTGTCAGTTGACTCGTTCTTTCGTTCGGAAGTTATTCAAAGTTAGTCACACTCCTTCTTATACATGATCGAAAGACTATATCTATGCACACATATCGGGACCCCATACACGATGACGTAATGAAGTGCCTGTTGATTCAAAATCGTGTTGGTAGACTTGCTTAAATGAGATATCATATGTATACTGTAGTTTGCCTGTGAAATTTCCTAGTCTGTATCGTTATCTAATGGTCATTCAGATGAAAACAGAATAATGTCTTGGAACTGCATGAGCTATAATGATTACTTCAGACGTCATGTGATCCCTCCTACACCATACTCTTTCTTTTCAGTGTATGTACACGCAACAAAAAAACTATCGTTACACCTTCTGCGCGATATAAAATGACACACGAATGAAGGTTTTTGATAACAGCCTCCTCCATTGGTATCCCTGCGGGTGTTTGTTGCATATTTATTATAAGCTACATCCATTGCTTCTCCCATGCATATTTCTACCTCGTCCTATTTGGCAACTCACCCACTGTCAGGCTTACCAACCCTAGCGAGACAGCCAGGTTGTTCAGTATGTAACACATCGGACCCCCCTGTAACGATAGTTTTTTTGCTGTGTGTACATAGTTCATATGTGCTCCTACCAACCACTCTTTCGCTGTATTACTATCTTAATCTGGGTCTATACTGAATGACAAGCCTGATGGTTTAGTGAAACCCAAGAAAGTATACACTGGGTGGTAATTTTATAAAGAAAAGAACACTTGGTTGTCTAGTGAGTTATGACACTCCAACCAGACGATGTCAATGTGAGTTTAATTGTGAGGAGTGGTTGAGGTATTTTGCTCTCATACTGCTACTCAGAGACGAGCAAGGTTCGTCACCCACGCCTTAAATGTTGGGACTGAGTAGCCTACCACCAAGCCCTACATTCTCAGTGCACTAGAAGTGGTGAGAAAAAAAATCAATTGCCCACGTGATTTAAATGAAAATTTATTGTCTCTTGTATCTTTCCATTCTCAACAAACCTCCAAGATATCAAAAACATAATCTTGAATTAGTAGTACTTGGGGGTACAACACTCGCACCCGCCAGTCGTTCTAAGTGCTTAACATTTTACTTTGTCCTGTGACCTTGACATTGAACCGATTGCTCTCAAAATCGAATATGTTCATTCTTGCCTAACCTTAACCTTTCCTGGTTTCGTTCAATTCATACCATACTCTTGGGTTGACCTTGTCGTGTGACCTTGACTTTTGATTGGTAATGACAATGACCTTTAATTGATAAATCTCAAATTAGTCACTTAATTCTTGTTGTTTTGGTTGAAAACATAAAAATCTTTGAGTTATCTGGTTTTCACATGCGCGTCTGCACGCATGAACGCCAGCGCGCGCGCGCGCACACCCACACCCACACCCACACACACACACACACACACACACACACACACAATACCGACTCGACTTTCAACTTCGGAAGCTCATGTTCAATGAGTTTAAGGTTATATAGTCAATTTCATAGTGTACCCTGTTGATAGTTTGCCAATTTCAGTGGTACTTCTTAATGCACTAGTGGAAAGTAGAGATAAGTGGAGATAATGATGTTTGATAATGCTGTAATCTCTTCCCCACAAGAGTACCTGTTAACTGAATAACGTATCTGTTAGAGAAAAGGAGGAAAAAGAATTAAGTAAAAATTAGGTTTGTCATACTGAGGGGATGAATACAGACTGTTCATAACCTGCCACAACGAGAAGTCTACACCAATTTAAATATGTAGACTTGTTGCAGGAAAGACAAAGGTATCATACTGTAGAGACAGAGGAACCAAGCAATTATTGATTTTCTGATTAAACACGTACCTTAGGATTGCAGAGACAACAGGTGAATGTGGTGTGGTTGTTAAGAGCACTAGTTGACAGCCGGTGAGATGCTGTTCCACTACCTGATCCACCATCTCCCCAACCTGCTCCACGCCCACCTCCTGCCCATCCATACTCCGTGCCTTCACCACCACAGCGTACACCACCAATATTAGCCGCCACCAGCACTTCATAATGCCTGGTGCATATGTTGCCCTGTGAAGAAAAATGGTAAAACGAACACACGCGCGCACACACACACACACACACACACACACACACACACACACACACACACACACACACACACACACACACTTCCTCCTCATAGTTGCCAGTAAGCCCCTGAATACACTCGTTTGTCCATATTTCAAATTTATGTTTGAAAACTTTCGATAGAATTCCTGTGTCCGGCCTGCAAATCGAGTTAACAGATTTCTTGATGCCGCAAACCGAACTATTTATCTCTTAATGGTCCCAGTCGGATTAGTGACGTCTTAATGCCACAATTCAACTTATGAGCCTCTAAATGCCACGAATCAGGGCGGCAGATGGGAAGATTTAATATCTTCATTTAATTTAACATTGGCATCTTGGGAACATCGTTGTTATTATTATTATTATACCAGAAAGAATGCCCGGGATGGTAATGTTGGCTAGCAGCACATAATCATACATGTGTTCTTACCTAATTGCATCTTTACAGGAATGAGTCAAGCTCGTACTGTCCCGTGTCTTAAACTATATTAATCGTACATATCCTTAAATTTGTGAATTGTTTTGCCACACACTATTTCATTCGGTAATGCATTCCAATGATCAATTGCTCTGTTTGGGAAACTGAATTTCCTTACGTCTTTATCACCTCTCTTCTTATGCAGTTTTTTGCAGTGTCCTCTTGCTGATGCTTCCCCATATGTTAAGTAATCATTTATGTTTATTTTCTCCTTCCCTGAAATGCATTTATATAGCATTATCATGTCACCTCTTTTCCTTCTCTCCTGTAGTGTTGGTAGATTCAGTTTATTTAGTCTTTCTTCGTAGCTTAGATCCGTTAAGCTTGGTATCCATCTTGTAGTGGCCCTTTGAACTTTTTCAATCTTGTCTATGTGTTTTTTGAGATGAGGACTCCAGACTACTGATGCATACTCTAGCAATGGCCTAATGAATGATGTTATTATCCTTCTTAGCATGTCTTCATTTATGTATGTGAATGCTATTCTCATATTTGCAAGCAGTGTATACATGTTCCGTACCTTCTCACTGATGTGGTCAGCCGGAGATAGTCTGTTATTGATAATCACACCTAGGTCCTTCTCTTTTCCTAATGTGTGTAGGGATTTATTTCCTAACGTATAATCCCAATCAGGTCTTTTTCCACTTTTACCAAACTTGATTACATGACACTTGTCTACATTGAATTCCATTTGCCATGTATTACTCCATTCATGAAGTTTACATAATTCTTCTTGTAGCTCTTTATCAGAGTCTGTGTTAGTAATTCTCCTTTGTATTTTTGCATCATCTGCAAACATATTTAGATAGCTTTCATTTCCAGTGTTACTGTCTTTATCATTTATATACACTAAAAACATGATTGGTGCCAGCACTGAGCCCTGTGGTACTCTACTAGTCACTTCTTTCCATGATGAGTAGTTTCCCCTTATTACTGTTCTCATTTCTCTTTTTATGAGAAAATCTTGCATCCAACAAAACAGTTTGCCTCGAATTCCTCCTTGATGGTACAGTTTCCATAAGAGTCTTTGGTGTGGTACTGTGTCAAATGCTTTCTTGAAATCTAAATATATACTGTCCACCCATCCTTCTCTGTCCTGTATTGAGTCTGTTACTCTGTCATAGTAGCTCAACAGATTAGTACGAGTAACACATGATTTTCCTCTTCTGAAACCAAACTGTCTTTCTGTTATCATATTGTGTTCTTCTAGATGATTTACCCAAGCTTTTCTTATAAGCTTTTCTAATACCTTGCTTACAACACTTGTCAGTGATACTCGTCGGTAGTTGAGTGGATTTTGTCTATTCCCTTTCTTGAATAAGGGGACAATACTTGCTTTCTTCCAAATATCAGGTAGTTTACCTTAACTTAAGGATTTCTTGAAAATTAAAAATAATGGTTTACTAAACTCCTTTGCTCATTCTCGTAATACCCAACATGAAATTTCATCAGGACCACTTGGTTTTCCTCTGTCTAATTTACTTAACTCCTCCTGTATTACTTTTTCTGATATTTGTATATCTGGTAGTATGTGTGGGCATGCATGTTGCACATAGTCCCTCTCAAAATTTTTTTCTTCTGTAAAAACTGATTGGAAATTCTTATTTAGTGCTTCACAAATATCTTTCTCTTGTGTATAGGTGATTCCCTCGTCCATAATGGATTGTATTATATCTTTTACTTTGGTTTTGCTTCTGATGTAGCTGTAAAATAGCTTCGGTTGATCACTACTTTTATTTATGAGATCCTCCTCAAACTGTTTCTGGCCTTCCCTCCTTATTCTTGTATAATCGTTTCTTGCCTGTTTGTAATTATTATATGCCCTTTCACTATTGTGTCTGCTGTATCTATTCCACAACAAATCTCTTCTTTCTTTTGATTTTTTACATTCTGTATTGAACCATTTATGTATTTTCTTATCTGCATCTTTGTGCTGTGGGATGTACTTCTGGACTCCTATTTCATAAAATTCACAGAATTTTTTATATACAGCATTTAAATCTTGTCCTCTAAGCTCATTTTCCCAATCAACTTCTAAGAAATATTTCTTTAGGTCATGATAATTTCCCTTTTTATAGTTTAGACTCTTTTTTGTAACTTTCATTGCTGTTAAGTATGTCCTAAGCTATCCTGAAGTTGCAATTTAGTGTGTGTGTGTGTGTGTGTGTGTGTGTGTGTGTGTGTGTGTGTGAAGTTGAAAGCTAATTACTGAATTATGATATTGCCAGCCTTAACGAAGTAAAGACAGAACTTCCTGTATCTTTCCCAGAATCTGTTAGCTATAGGAGCACAGTGGGAGGGTCATCGCATCGTTAAGGTACAGTGGTCTTCATGACCTCCGCCAAGGAGGTTATGTTTTACCCCATGTTTGTTTATTTGTTTGTTTGTGTGTTAGCAGGATTACTCAACAAGTTAAAAGCGGATTATGATGAAATTTTGTGGAAATGTGTGCCATGAAACAAGAAAGAGCTGATTAAAATTTGGAATGGATCCGAATCCACGATTACTCAAAAAGTTATGAATGGATTTTGATGAAATTTTGTGGAAGGGTGGGCCATTGGTCAAGGAAGAAATGATTAAATTTGGGGGTGGATCCGGATCCGGATGCGAAGTATCCAGCATATCTCCAAAAGTTCTCAATGAATTTAACCCGAGGCATCCCATTGACGTATGGGTACATCGCAACACTTTGTCACCACTAGACCCGTCAACGTACTGGTACATTGCGCAATTGCAAGGTTCATAATTAGCACAATTTTCAATTTTTGTGCATGATTTTTGGTATGTATACACGGGACACCTTCCTCTATTCCTCAACAAGATGCCAGGCAGGGACAATGCCTTATCCCACATGACCTCCCCCCCCCTGCATGCCATTGTCTCGGCAATTCACCTGTTACCAGTGACCTGGCCAATAAAGACATTCAGGGCCTGAGTGATTCCCCAGTCGATGACAGTGTGGAGGACATGTTTACATAGCATTAGAGGAAGAAACAGTCAGAAATGATGATCAGGTAATGTCATCAAAAAAGGTCAGGTATGTTGATGTGCTAGTGAGTGAAACAATGCTTATATTGTCTATATTACTATTTGAAAACCAATATACTCTCGTACTACATATAAATTCGTACCAAATAAATAAATAAATACCGTTTATGAGTGGTGTGGCATAGTTACCCTCCCATAGAACTCGTTTTCTTTGGAGCCAGCCTGATAGAAAACCCAGTAAGGTAAGGAGGTACTATGAGTATTTTAAACCTCAGGTGAACAATTTCCCTATGAATTTTCAATGTTTCACACCAAAAGCGGAGGTTTGAGTCAAAAAATTTGTTTTCCAAAATTGGTCAGGACTGGGGCGAGTCAGTGGTGGAAAATTGGTCGGGATGTGACGTGTTAAATAACATTTTGTGGAAAAGTGGTCCATTGAATAAGAAAGAATGGATTTATTTGGGGGGCGGATCCGGATCCGCATCTGGATCCTATATCGACGGGTCCCTTTCCGAATCATTTTTAATGAGAATGGCTTTGGCTGAGGTTGCTCTCTCTGAACACTTTCTAGTTAAAACCTTAATTGCTAATACTGGCACTGGTGTTGACACAAGTACTGAGGATTAGGTATGGGTGCAATTTTATTTTGCTTCTAGAACTTCATTTGCCTTTTGCATTGTCCCTCCTCCCGAGTCTCAGTATTATACAAATAGTTCGTTTGCATGGACTGAAGAGAAATTAAAGATGTTGGCAACAGTAGATAGCTTCCTTCTTGCTGGAGACTTCAATGTGAGATTCAGTAGTCTTGCTAGGGAGATCCCCACTCTTGTATAGCTGCCTAACAGGATGATTACGAGCAAGCGAGTGATTCACTCCCACTTAAGTCTGGAAATAAGCAGCCCTGCCCTACCCGACCCTCACTTTAACCCGCCGTGCACCAGTGCCATTTTAAAACGGTCTAACAAAAATCTGCATTCAGTGCCAGTGTCGTTTTAAAACGGTTTAAAATTAAAATATTGACTGTGACCAATTTTTCAAGATTTGTGGAGAAAAATTGGCAGCCATGTATGTTAACTATTCCTCTATCATGCCCCAGGCAGTCAAGGCCATACACCCACTCACTCCCCCCCAAACACTCGCTCTGCCTTACTCTGCCTGTGTGCCTCATCCAGTGCTGTACATAGTGAAGGCATGTTGTAAATATTTTCATATAAGTGAAAGGACTATACATAGTAAATCAAATTGTAAATATTTTCTTGTAAGTGTAACAACTGTACATAGTGATGTCAAGCTGTAAATACCTTCTTGAAAGTGCCAGGACTGTTCATAGTGAAGTCAGGTTGTACCTACCTTCAAGTATGTGTAAAACAATGCATTCACAGTGAGAAAGACATGCAAATTGTGACAGATGCCGAAGTAATAAATAATCAGAAAAGTGTACTGATCATTGCTATACCTTCCCAACATAAATACCTAAGAGTACCCTACATAGAAGATGCCTTTCTCTCACTTACATGGCATGCGTAAGAGAACGGGAATACCTGTATACGAGTATGCAGGACTCAATAAAACCCATTTCTGAGCTTTGGAGAGTATTTTAACCCGCCGCGTCCAGGCACCAATGACCCCCCCCCAATTCAGGCAGATTTTTAAAAAGTTTTTTTCCTTCTAAAACCTCCGCTTTTTATGAGAAACATCGAAAATTCAGAGAGAAAATGCTCAGCTGAATTTAGAAACATAGTAGAAGTAAGGGTAACTTTACCTTGTTACCGTGTTCTCTCTGGCCAGGCTCGAAAGAAAACGTTTTCTATGGGAGGGGTAGCTATTTCAAACCATTCGTAAGTGGTTAGATACTTATTTATTTAGTACGAATTTATATGTAGTACAAGAGTATATTGGTTTTCAGACAATAATATAGGCGATACAAGCGTTGTTCACTCGCCAAAAACATCAACATATGGCACCTTCTTTTATGATGTTATCGCCTCATCACTCATGCTTGTTTCTTCCTCTGGCTTGTTTCTTGCTTTGTCCTCCACCTCAGGAATCACTTTCGCATTGAATTTCATCATTGGAGAGACCATGGTGCGACATGTCTACTGGCCAGGTCACTGCTAACAGGCGTGTTGCCAAGAAAATGGCGTGCGGAAGGGGAGGGGGGGTCAGGTCGGGCCAGGCATTATCCCCGCCTGGCGTTGGGTAGAGGAAGGTCTCCCACATATGCTTAACAAAAATCACCCATGAAACTTGAAAAATGTGCAAATGACGAACCTCGCAATTGCAAAATGTATGGATATGTCGTCAGGTGTCACAGTGACAAAACGTGGTGATGTATCCATCTGTCGTCGGGACGCCTCGGGTTAATGGTGAAATTCGTTGTTTTCGCATCAAAAACTATCATTTTAGCCAATAAAAAAGGGGTCAAAAAATGGCCGGAATGGGGGTGACCAATAGGGCTAAACATAGCTAGCATGCGGCAGGTTAACAGAAGCTAATATCTTTCCTCCTAAGTTAAGTAGAGTAGCAATTCTTTCTGCATGTGGTACATTCATTCAATAAATCTTGTTATCAACTAAAAACTCGCCCATAAATGCGTAGGAACCCCTTGGAATCTCGAGTTTTCCAAGGGAGTGTTCGGCTCCAGTCGGTGAACACCTCAATTACTGTGTTTATCGACATCAGCTATAGGAAGTAAATATCGGAGCTTCTGCCTTTAATGTTATATCAGAGGAAGATTGTGAAAACATGGCGCTCACTCGCTCGTCACTCGCTCACAACAGGCACTTCACTGGTATATACATGCACTGGTATACCAGACCCCATTCAGTGCCCGAACGATAACATCTTATCTGCTATTTGGATACAAAATGGAATGGTAGTTCTGGATAACCTAAAGGTATATGATCGTCATTTCATAGCAGACAAAAAGTATTGGAAGGGTGAAGAGTGGATGTTTGAAATTGAGGTTTCCAACTTGACCCCTAATATATTGAGTATAGTGAATGATCTGCATGTTATCAAGCAGTTCATTGCCATCTGATGATGCCTTCCTATCAGTAACCATGTCAATCTCCAAAACAGTGTTGAAGAATTGAAAGCTCGAGCTGGAGGATTAGGTGATCACGCAGTTTTATATGAATATATGCCCAGGAACGAGACTGTTAAACCCATCGGTGTAAAATACATTAATATAGAGTTATTACAACAGAAGCTGGTGAAAATGAGACTCCTGATATGGATACAGATGCCGACGAGTGTCTGGCACAATTAACTTAGTCACTGCAGAAATGTGTGAGGAGTGCTGGGTATGGAAGGCACCGAGTGTAAATGAGGATGGTAGTCACAATAAGAAAATGAGTCTGGGAAGATGAGAAAGTTAAGTAAAAAAATGGTCTTAGATATGGAGAGTTGTGGATTGGTGTGGTGAATTCAAGGCAGATAATAATCCTTGTGACAAACCATTGGATCATGATTTCAAAGTATTCATTGAAAGTGCATAGAATTCAACATCCCACTTGCAGCTTCCCATGAATGATATTGTAAGCAACGAAACCGTATCAAAAAAAGATCAACGAATATCTGGTAACGGAGTGGAGAAAGAAGCCATACATATGAGTTCACATAAGGCCTATGGGCCTGATGGACTTACTTCTGGAGTCTTTCGATTTTATCCTTTATTAAGTTTATGTGTCCGACTCTGGGCATAGACTTTGCATCCTGTTCCCAAGGCCCAGTAGTCCTCCTACATACCATACACCTCTGCTTGTCACCACTTCAGCTCTAACACCCACCGTCCATATTGGGTACATGCCAGGGGTGTCTCATACTGGACCCTGGTTACTTCTCGCAACGACACTTTTTAACCTAATTTTTAGTCAAGGCCTGTAACACATCGCCTGGACTCGTCCAAAGTTTCTTACAATATATAAGAAAAATTACAGAGGCATACGTGTAATTAATAGTTGTGCAAAATTGTATGATGTGAAATTATGCTGACGGCAGAAAAGATGGTTCATACCATATTTGTAGCAAGCTGGCATACAGGAATAACAATGTTGTATAGAACGCATTGTAACTGTACGTATTGTGTGATATTGCATGAAGGAAAAGATATAAACTCTATGTTACTTTTGTTGATTTTTCTCAGGCGTATGACTTGGTTCCTTGCTATATGTTTTTTCGTGTGCTGAGACGACTGGGGTGTGGTGCTGAGATGCAGGTGGCCCTGATTGCCATGTATGCCGTCACAGAAAACGATGTCGGCTCGGTGGTGGTCACGGTAATGGTGCGGGTCTGCCAGGGCTCACCCACCTCATGTCAATTCTCATCATATTTATTGATATCACAAAGATGGTAAAAGGAGTGAGGAAAGATGGGCTCTTGTCTTGGCTTCATGCTTTAGTCCTCAAGGACAACACAATATTGGTAGCTACAAGACCCAACATGATTAAGAAAATTAAGGTTTTGCGGAACTACTGCACTGACTTCAGAATGAAATTGAATTCAGCAAAAACGAAATTTTTTGTACTTAATGGCGATAAAGATGATGAGGACCCGCTGCATGTGACTTAGTAGTGGAGCAGTCTGACAAGTACGTACGTGTATACTTGCGTTCACCTTTCTTGGCAGACGGCTCCACAACATCCACCGTCAAAACACACACAGTATCAAAGATCCCACGTGTTGGAATTCGTATCATTTATAAGGAAAAGTAATGACATTCCATTTATGGTAAAGAGACGAATGTTTGGTGAAGCATTAATGTGCACTTTACTGTATGACTGTGAATCTTGGTTGGCTGCTGATCTAAAATCTATGGTAAAGCAATACAAATGGTGTCTTCAGGAGCTACTTTGAGTCAGGCAGTTTACATGGAATGAGATCTGTTACACAGAGGAAGGGTACCTTTTACTTCCCCAGTTTCTGAAAAATAAAGAACACAGGTTTTACTGTAAGATGTGGCTAGAAAGATCAACCATGAATGATGATCCTCTTGCTTTTGCGATAAAAACAGCGATTAACGGTAACATAGTAACATCCACACTCATTAGCCAGTATGTAATTAGTGACATGAAGGACGCACACGCCGACATACAAGATACTGTGTCAAAAATTCTGAACAGCGACTCGTCCAGACGCAGAACTTATGCAGAGATCAATCCTAACATCAGCGTTCATGCTCTTTATAACACCAGACATACAATAAACTAATCTCACAGTCTGGCTTTGACTCGTTTCCGGGTAAGTGGTCACAGCCTGGCGTGTGAGATGTGTTGCTGGAATAGGCGCGGTCGAAGTCGCCTGCCTCTGCATGAACGTCTGTACCAGTGTGACCTGGTGCAAGCATAGGTGCATGTTGTGGAACACTAACCCAACACACAACACAGATTACTGTATGGATCTGAGAAGATTCAAGAGATATATATTCTCAGAAAACCTAGCCCCAGATGTTATGTATAACGAATATAACGATTTTTTAAAAATTTACTGTTGAGCTACTGCTGGAAAGAATAAATGTTTATATACAGTAAATATATTTAACAGCATATAGCTGGCTTACTTGAGTGATTATAATAGCAGACTTTTCTTTATTTAACAAAAAGCATCCAGTTATTTGCTTTACCAATGTTCATGCGTGCATGTTCATAATGTTACTACATTTTACTATACGCTATGTATTTTGTAAAAAAAAAATACTGTGTGTTTGTGTGTGTGTGTGTGTGTGTGTGTGTGTGTGTGTGTGTGTGTGTGTGCGCGTGCGTGCCTGTCACTGTTTGTACACGTACCTTTTGGATGCATGTTTTTTTTCTATGTCTTTTGGGTGTATGTCTTCATACTACCACCACAGGCTGAGAAAGGTCAAGCTCCTATCTTGGTGACGACAAAGCGAGATGTCTGGATCCACTGTCTGACTCCCCTTTGCTTCATTTCTGTAGTATTTGTGGCCTTTCCTCTAACTTTCTCTCTGTTGAGCACCATCTCTCCTCCACTGAACCTCACCATGTCTTCTTGACTGAGACTCAACTTATGAGGCAACTGACAGCAAACCCTTTTCTGTATTCTCCTACTTTCTCTATACTCATTTCAAATTCAAAAGTGGCTGTTGTGTATATGTATGCAACAACATATCTTGCTTTCATGTTCCTGAAACTGAATCTTCTGAATTATCTACTCTGTCTTGGGCTGTCCTGTTATTCACTGACTAAATATATCTATGGTGTTTACTTATCCCCTAATTCTTCAAGTATCTTACCTCTAAGGTGAAATAAATCCTATCATCTTCTCTCCTCTCCGAAATCTCCATTCTAGGAAATTTTGTTGTTCCCCACCACCTTTTCCTCTTCTCTCGTTTCACTGATCCACCTGGGGAAAAGACTACATCGTTTCTATCCTTGATGACCTAGAACAGCTCTTACAGCACCCTACGCATATCCCTGACCACCTTGGAGAAAGTTCCAACATACTCGACCTCTTCCTTACAACTAATCCTTCTGCTTACACTGTTAATCTTCTCTGTACGTTGGGCTCCTTCGATCACAACCTTATCACCTTAACCTTTCCTATCGTTTCAGTAAGGCCTATGGACCTTCCCAAGAAGCGATGGCGGCTAGGGCACATTGGAGATGCTGACTGGGAGACCCTCAGGCAGTATTTCTTTGATTTCCCTTGGAATGATTATTGCTTCCACGGCCGAGAGCGATCTGAGCGTGCTTTGCGCATTATGGGGGTTATTCTCTCGGGTATGGAAGCAAACATTCCTTTCTCATATCGTATGACAAATGCAAAAAAGAACTTGGTTTAATCACGCTTCTTCTAGTGCTGTCCACAACAAGGATAAGGTCTACAAAAGTTACCAGAGCCATCACACCCCAGAATATCATCTCTTTTATGTTTCTGCCCGGAATCATGCTAAGGCCCCAGTCACACTGCAGGTATGATTATCGCAAATCACCCACGTCCTGCAAGTCATGGGTGGTTTTGGTGAGGTTTACAACTGGTCTTCATATGTCTCGGTCTAGTCACAGGCCACTATGGCGACCCAAAAGTTGTCGCTAGGTTTCTCGTACTGCACAAAAAACCTCCCTGCAACCACCGATGTTGTGGCACAGAAGCCGCCTGGTGGGTGGCTGGACTGTATCTGGCCGGCTTACAGACTGCGACTGGTCGGCGACAACTGATTTTTAAGTGGTGGTTGGCATCTGGATGGAGGCCGGTTGCCGCCCGCTCTTTGCGGTGGCCATCCGCACTCCGTCAAGGTGACGACTGAACTGCGGTGGCCGTCCGCACTCCATCAAGGCGACGACTGGACTGCAGTGGCCACCATCCACAAGCCTCCTGTCCGGGGTTGTGATTGAAGCCTGGCCACTGTCCGGCCGGCGATTGGTCGAGCGTCAGGTGGTGGGCTGGACTGAGCTGCTGGCCAATCCGTGGCTGGTGTTGGTCTAGTGGTCGCGGTCTAAACTACGACAGGACGTGGACCGGCCTGCCACCCATCGGTGTCTTGACGTGTGAGTACCTGGCCTTGGTCGCCGTTCGGCCTCCCACTGGAAGGATGCTGGACGGGCACTGGACGACCACCGGTAGCCGATCGGTGGCACAACTTCTCAGAGACCTCTGTGGTCGGGGACTGGTTTCGGGATTTTCAGGTTTGCGACAAGCCGTACCTGCAGTGTAACTCTGGCTTATGTCTGTTCTCTCTTCTAAAAATTATTTTGTTCATACTAAATGCTCTGAGCTCTCCAACTCAAATTCTCCCCGCTCCTTCTGGAGCCATCCCAAAAATCTTTCTGACAACTTTACCTCATCACCCTTTCCTCCTCTTTTCAGCTCTGATGGCTCTGTAGCTATTTCTTCTACTGATATAGCAAAACTCTTCACACAGACTTTCTCCTCCCATTCCACCTTAGATGATTCTGATGCTGTTTCTCCATCACTTCCCCCCTCTGACTTCATCACAGCTGAATTAAAATATTTTGAATTGATGTATTTTCTGCCATCATTGGCCTCAGTACTAGCAAGGCATATGGGCCTAATAGGGTCCCTCCTGTCATCCTCAAGAACTGTGTTTCTGTGCTTATATCCTGCCTGGGTGAACTCTTTTGTCTTTGTCAACTTGTACCTTTCCTCCTAGCTGGAAGTTTGCTCTAATTCACCCTGTCCCAAAGAAGGGTGACCACTCCTATCCATCTCCTTATCGCCCAATGGCTTTAACATCCTGTGTTTCAAGTTTTTGAGTTTATCATTAACAAAATATTTTTAAAGCATCTTTTCTATCACAACCTTCTTTTTGATCATCAACCCGACAAAATCTTCCACAGGAGTATCCTCTAATTTTTAACAATATCCAGCTAAATCCTGCATCATCTTTAAGTATACTTGGAGTTTCATTCTCTAAGGATTTATCTTGGAAAGATCATATTGACCCTCTTGTAAAATCTGCTTCCAAGAGATTAGATGTACTAAGCCAACTCCGTGACTTCTTTACCCTAGCACTGTTGTTGACTTTATATACGGGTTTTATTCTTCCCTGTATAGGGAACATTTCTCATGTAGGGGAAGGCTCCCCACATACAGCTTTTCTCAACAAGGTGGGGTCAAAGGCTTTTCGTTTCATTAACTCCCCTCCTCTTACTGGCTCCCTTCAGCCTCTGTCTCATTGCTGCACTGTTACATGTTAGTGTCTCTCTATAACTGCTTCAATGGTCACTGCTCCTCTGAAATGTCTGCTTGCATTCATCGATCACTATGTTGGGCATGTACCACCTGTCTAACAACAAACTCTCGTCTGTCCATCTCTTTTATGCAAGAGTTAATAGTTATTCCCAGTCCCTCATGTATTCAACAAGTAAACTCTGGAGCCGTCTCTCTCTGTCTGTCTCTCCAGCTGTCTATGATCTCCATTATTTCAAACACAGTGTGTCTATGCATCTCAAAATGAGCAAATCTTGAATTTGGCTCTCTTTCATTTTGTTTTTGTTTTTTCTCAGAGGGAACAGTTTGCTCGCTCCTGGCATTTGGTTCCTTCTTCAGTTATTTAAAAAAAATCATATGCACTGTGCATCATCACTATCACACCAAATCCATTCATTCCACTGCTATAATCTCCTTCAGCTGGGAAAGGACACCCAAGTACTTACTCCTGACAAGCAGGGGTTTACAAAAGTTTGCCTAAACATTTGCTTTTCCGGTCCACCTTTGCAGATAACTGTGTCTGTCAAGGCATCGCACATTGCAGTTGAAAAACCAACAGATTCCCAGTGGCTCTTGCTTGATACTGTCTAAGACACACGACAGTGCCGTAGTACTGAGTTTATTGCCCATGAACTGAAAATATATAAAACTGACATTAGTGCCTTGTCCAAGACTCAGCTCTCTGGAGGGGGCAACCTATTAGAAGCCGGAGAAGGGTATACTTGTGTCTAGAGGGGATACACAGACAATGTAAAATGAAACCATGGTATTGGCTTTGCAGTCCAAAGAAACGTACAAAATATCCAAGAATCAGCTATGGGTATATCTGAGACTGATGTCTTAGCATATACCACTCTCCAAATGTTAATATGCAACACTCAACAGTGCCTATGTCCAAGGCTTGACTCTAGGGACACGGTCAAAGACTCCTCTTATGCCTCTCTGGATACTATCATTCAATTGATACATCATAATGACAAACACATCCTGCTTGGAGAGTTTAATGCCCTTTCCTTGGGGGAAGCAGACAAGGTATATAGATAGGAGATAGGAAAAGATAATCACCTCTGGCAAAGCTTTATAGGCTGCATGATGTTGGTGACCTGAATAACAATGGCCTTAGAGTGATTTCTTTATGCTCAGAAAATAGTCTGGTCATCACCAACATCATTTTTCAACTTAAAATTAAACACAATACACGATCTAGGCATTGGCACCTAAGTGACTCTCACTGTAAGGCAACGAGATCGAAGAGAAGCTCTTATAACCCAAGCTATGAGAGGAACTGAGAGCTCAGCAGATCATATCCTTATACTCATCAAATGCAACTAGCCATAATTATGCCCACAACTGTGCCGTAGACCATCCTCCAAGAAACTAAACTGTAGTATTTTAAAGGATGCAGCATTATGTAACAACTTCTACAACACTATTACAGACAAGCATTCTTAATGCCCACCACTTGACCCAAACAAAAATTCAACAAACAAAAGCACAGAGTAGCTGAACATTAACACACTGCCTTAAAGACCAGGCGCTGCCATAAAAATTGCTTTTGATGAAAATGCTGAGGGCATACATGAGTTTCTTTCAATAAAGAATAGAGCATGTATCAACTGAGTGGCTCATCCTAGCTGCCTAACCCTAAAAACTGAATTCCAGTATCTCAGAAGCGAAATCCAGAGAAATCTGTGTGACATGGATAACAATTGGTGGACTGAGTATGCAAGAGGTGCAAAGACTGGATGTTAATAATGACCAACATGGGTTCTACAAGTCCAGTCCTTCAAGTAGGCTAGCACCTGGAGCCAGTGGCTGTCTAAAAATGCTTTGATGAATTTAACCCTTTCGCGCACGATAAGTTTCAATAAGTTTTCTGATCCCGGAATTTCGACTACGAAGCCGCCCGGCCGGTGAGCGCGCGCGCGGCAAATTTGAGCAAATTTGAGCGAATGAAACACATTCTTGCCTTATTTTCGCCCCCAAAAAATCAATGTATTCCCATGAAACCTATGTCCAGGTATGCATGGATGTTTGTTCTATCTGATAAACATGACCAAAACACAGGAAAACAACAGCACAGAAAGTTATGAGCCCTGGAAGGCATGTCGAGTAAACATTTTTGACTTCCCAACATCACCGTTTGAATGTTTTCCATCCTACAGGAAAATGATCTAATATTTTTTCATAGAGAATTTCATCAGCTTTCTAACGAAACCAATCTGGTTTAGATACGATGTATACTTTTCGAGAAAATGGTCAAAAACTGAGAGCCATTTTCGAAAAATTTTCACTGACCTCTGAGAGCTAAGTTTTCCCAGGGACCTAACGTTTTTATTACATAGTAATATGCCCCCATTATCCAGCTTTCCCACTGTGACGGGAAAACCCCATACGCCTCATAGTTCTCGAGTAAATCGAAAAAAGGTACAAGGCACTCCGTGCGTGATTGACTTTCGTGATGCGCGCATGGCGTACGCAATGTTCCCGTCTACGTAACCACGAATTCTTATGAGAAATATTACATTTTTATGTATTGTACATATATAGAATTTCCTGCTCTTCATCATGGTTCAAACGTGAAATCGATACGTCCAATAGTTTCCGAGTAATTGGCAGAGAAAATGAGAGTATTACTACGAGCCTTTCTCAATGGTAACAGCCGGGAAGAGACACTCATTTCCACCGTCTTTTATCGCACAAAACGTAACATAATGCTTACATTTTGGTATTGATCATACGTAGAATTTAGTGGTATAGATCATGGTTGTTACAGAAAATCGATAAGTCAAACAGTTTTCGAGTAATTGGCCGACAAAGTGAGGTTATTACTCCGAGCGCTTGTCACTGATAACAAATGCGAGGAAAAACATTTCCCTCGCCTTTTACCCCCCAAAACGCTACCAAAGGCTTACATTCGGGTATTGATTACACGTAGAATTTAGTGGTATTGATGATGGTTGTAACAGAAAATCGATAAGTCTAATAGTTTTCGAGTAATTGGCCGACAAAGTGAGGTTATTACTCCGAGCGAATGTCACTGATAAACGCGAGGGGAAAAAAAAAACATTTCCCTCGCCTTTTATCCCCCAAAACGCTACAAAAGGCTTACATTTTGGTATTGATCATACATAGAATTTAGTGATATTGATGATGGTTGTAACAGAAAATCGATAAGTCTAATAGTTTTCGAGCAACTGGCCGACAAAATGATGTTATTACTCCGAGCGCTTGTCATGTCACACAACAACCGCTAGGAACAAAAACATTTCTCTCGCCTTTTACCCCCAAAACGCTACCAAAGGCTTACATTCTGGTATTGATCTTACGTAGAATTTAGTGGTATTGATGATGGTTGTAACAGGAAATCGATAAGTCTAATAGTTTTCGAGTAATTGGCCGACAAAGTGAGGTTACTCTTCCGATCGCTACCAACTTTTACACACACTGTTTCTTCCTCGCACACCGGCCTGAAGACTATGCTACTAACTTTCTTTTTCCCCTATCTGTACAGACTATTACATCTTCCATGGATGTTTTTTTCTATTGTTATAACCTACTACACATAAACATAACTCTTCTATAGTTACTGCTGTGGAGATTTACTTTCTTTCATGTGTAATCTGTAGGAGAAAATGGATATTTGTCTGAAAGTGTGAGAGGTAATGGTAATAGAGTATTACATATATCAACAAAATTTGCAGAACTCACTTCCTCCAGGGGTGTTGATCCAGTTAGACCAGGGATTTGAAGATAAGGAGTTATGTAGTGTGTGTGTGAGTCAGCTGCTCCCTGAGAGTATGAGGCAACGCTATTTTTAGCACACACCACACTCGTTCACGGAAACTCGCAGCTTGTTTGACGTATATTTCATACAATTCCATACGCATTTACACTATCAGAATCACAATAATTCCAGCCCTAAAAACACCGGTAATTCTCCTCCCAACTTCAGGTTTGCCCCTTCACAACACTGTTTCATGCCACACATAACGCTTGCTGGCTCCATAATTTCACCAAGCCATCCACAGTATGTTTCACACAATATATATTTATGCCTTGGCTTCATTTATATACGTATTTCCACTCACGCCATACGGCCTACGGGGGTGGAGTGGTGCAACCCCGCTACACTGACCATGTGTCTGGCTCCAAGGCCCAACGATTGCTAACGGCCAGAATTGCTTTTCAATACATATATGAATGTTCCATCAACAATATCACATCACTATATGTTCACATACAATGTATTATCTCACTGATTCAATAGGGTCTTTGCCTTGGGCAAGAGGAGGAGAATTATGGACGATTTAAAGGGAACCACGAGCTGTCAAACATCACTGGCTGACTGCTCAACAAACACTGAGGTTGGAGGGAGCGGGCTGAGGCTGATAAGGCAAAGCAGTGTTGCCAATGACTTACCTCCAGTAGGCCTTGGCTACCCTAAGACGCGCCAAAAAATCACGCAAATCGGCCTATAAGTTTTTTTCTGACGAATATTTTTGGGCCTTGAAGGGGCCTTAAGGACGCGAGTCGCGTGACTGTGTCTGGCGGAGTGCAAGCCGACATCACGCGAATCGCGCGACTGTGCCTGAAAGGGTTAAGTGACTTTGTCCTCTTGTCACGTTTGAAGAAACTGGAAAGCTTCTTCGTAAATGACTCTACTCATGATAACACATTAACAATCCCTCATGACAACCAGCAAACTTTGTTGTGAAAGAGTAGCACTTCGTCTTACGGTGTGCACAACATCATTAAGAACTAACCTTAACTCTGATGAGCGAATTTTAGATGCCTGAGCATATCTATGAGGTATACACTGAATATGCCTTGTTTCAGGATTCATCTTATTCACTCTTCCTCGAACCGTGATCGATGGCCAAGCATTGCTGTTGCTCCATCAGTTATGCATGCACATACATTATTCCAAGAAAATCCTTCACCCCTAAAAAAGAAAAAAGAAAAAATGAATCTTCATGGATAATGTATTCATCTCCAAAGCATGATAGAATAAGAAAATCTTATAATTTCCACCACTAATGTATCATACAAACACCAGGAATTGGGCACAAACAGTTGACTCAGTTGAGTCTTCAATTTACCTTTTTCGTTTCAGCAATCACTTGTTTCATATCTTCAGAAATATCTAACATTCGTCAATAAGCAGTATCATTTGAGAGGGGTGCTCTTGTGATCTGCTGAACATCACATCCAGTAACATGGCAGACGATATTTTTATCACAAGGGATGATTAACTTTTTCTGCTATGTTTTATTTTTACCTTCCACCTGACAAAGTCAGACGAGGGTGTTGGTATCACTGTGATCAACAGGTGTCCTTCCGTAGATTTGGGTGGCAGGATAGCTGGCCGGGCATAGAGATTTCGTTTTCGGGCCAGAACTCAGAAAGTATTCACTGGAAAGTCATGAAATTTCACATAGTTATGTGTCTTATAGTAAACTGGTGCCTTTTGATGGCAGAATACTGCGTCTTCAGTAGTTTTCTTTATTAAATAGTGAAAATATAAATAAAAAAAATGCTTTTTTGTTTCCAGGCTCGGACTCGGATATTAATACAGTTACAGATTTCAAATTCTTCAGGAATATGTGTTATTATTCCTCCTGGTGCCTGTTTATAGTTAAAATGCCATGAGGTTGTATAATGTTATTAAATTGAGAAAATACACAAAACTGATTATTTAATGCATTTTCTATTAAAACCGCTATTATTGCACCTATGAGGCAGAAATTGTACATGATGGATGAATATATGAATATCTAATAGAGTATGAACTTTCATGACTGTATCTATTATGTAATTATAAAAAAAAAAAAAAATGGCTGCCTAAATGAAAAGAAACCACGAGTCATATCTTCATCAGATCTGCTCATGACTTCATTATTATCATGGACAAACTACTGAAATTTTTAAGAATTAATGTTTCCGCATCACACGAGGGGGTGGGTGAGGGCCACTATGCACTTGTTAGGTATGCATGGAGGTGGGGAGTATGTTCTTGCTCTGAAGGAGGGATGCAGCAGTGCAGCATTGCCTATTTCTTTTGTGCAGTTCTCAGTGGTACCATGTACTGTAGTACGATGCACGTAACTCACATTAATTTTGTTGAATGAACTGTCTTAAATGAGCAAATAATGCTCACATCAGTCCCTCTTATTTTAGCCCGAAGAAGTCAGCATTCTTTCTTTTCAGATTCTGATGACAACTATTCAGTTTATGCTTGAGAAAGCTTGGTTTCATGCACTCCAGTTATACAACTTTATGGCTTATAACAAACTGAAAATTCACACTCATTTTGACGACAGTGTAAACAGATGCTAGAGTGTAGCTTTCATCATACTGACATTTCTTCGCTGAATATTCCATAACGGTGTCTGAAATTGTAACAAATAATACATACATAACCAAAACCGTACACAAAGTCATGGACATTGACATAAAGTTATATTATCGCCACCACAATAGAATTACACAATATAATCACCACTAGACACAGATATTTTCAGCACTGTCGCAAGATCACACAGAAGAATAACCTTCAGGCAATCATAATGTTAAAAAACCAAACCATGAAAACTTTCATCAGAAAGCCATATCATCAACACCGTTGCAAGACCACACAACACAAACATCTACAGGCATTCATCACACAATAGAAACAGTTTCAGGCAATCATAAGAACAAATGATCAAACAATGAAAATACCATCTAGTAGTCATATTATATCCACTGTCGTAAGATGACACAAAGATAACTTCAGACAGTCATATTGCCAGCAGTGTCAGAAGAACAAACAGTAACCAGTAAGTAACAAGAGAGTGCATACCTTTGCCTGTGTCAATAAAATCTATTATTTAATGATGGCTAGCCACACATACTACTAATGTCATTAACACTAGTTTCCAGAAGCTATAACTTCATTAATTTTTCATAAATATTACTAAACTTTAAGAACACAGGCAACACTACGCTGATGCAACTCCACCTGACCAAGCACATACCTCCACCTCCCTGCACACCTAACCAAACGCATAATGACCCTCCGCCCCTTCTATAACACAGAGAGAGCAGGTAGCATTGAAATCTCTGAGAAATATATTTTTTATTTTCGCATTTTATATATATAAAAAAACTACTTAAGACACAGCACTCTACCTACCAAAAGGCAGCAGTTCACTGTAGGACACATAACTATATGAAATTTCATGACTCTATAGTTAATACTTTCAAAGATTTGCTCCTGAAACGAAATCTCTTGGCATCCTATTTTTGTTGATCCTTAGGATAAACATAGGCAATGCTATGCTGTGGCAACCCTTCGTCTGACCAAGAACATATCACTTCACCTTCATGCATACCTAACCAAGCAAATAACGGCCCTCACCCCCACCCCCCCGTATAATACTAAGACAATAGGCCACATTGAAGTATCTGAGACAAACTTTAAATTTTTTTCATTTATTTAAAAATAAAACTACTTAAGACACAGCATTCTACTTATCAAAAGCCACCAGTTCACTATAAGACGCATTACAAAGTGAAATTTCATGACTCTGTTGTGAATAGTTTCTAAGTTGTTGCTTCATATTCCTTGCACAGGTTGCACTGAAATCTGATTCCCCTGCCCTCCCCATAAAAAAAAAAAAAAAAAAAATACGCAAAACACAGCATTCTACCTATCAAAAGGCACCAGTTAACTCTAAGACATAACTATTTGAAATTTCATGACTTGTTAATACTTTCCAAGATTTGCTCCGGAAATGAAATCTCCATGTCATTTGTTGTTAGTCTCAGTGATAACAATACACTCCTCTTACTTTGTCAGGTGGAGGGTAAAAAAGTCACTAGCATACTTATCATCGAATTAGCAAAAACACCAAGACGCTGTTCGAAATGTTATGAACTTACCTCATTCAGGTAAACAGAAATATCTGTAAACAGTGAGGCAACAAGTACGTGCATACGTGCATCAGTTACGGCTGGCTGACTGAAATGAGACAGTACCCCCCATCCTCAGTTAGGGCTGCTGTGTGACTGTAGACCACCCTGATTCGAGCATCTATAACCACTGTACACACACACACACACACACACACACACACACACACACACACACACACACATTCTCTCTCTCTCTCTCTCTCTCAGTAGATTTTCATACATTTTTGATTGCCATCTAATATCCCCTGGAAACCATGCTGTGAATCCCAGGTTGAGATCCCCTGCTATATATTATGTTACAGAAGCGTCAGTATGTTTTCAAAGACGTCATTGTATTGAAGGATTATAGTTTCTCGACTATTCTGGCTCTCCTCACCATTCATCAATAATCCTAATGGCGAACAAGTCTACATCAGTTTCATCTTTCTCTTGGTCGGCACAACTCTAGGACTCTACTGTAATTCTAGCTGACGCCAACCGATTTTCATCCAGATGCGAGTAAGTCATAAGAACCTAAGTGTTAATGCCTGAACTATTCAGCCTCTCTTGCTCGGGATAACTCTGCTATTCGATTGCCGGTAATGACAGACGACTGATGTTCAACTGGGAGCTGAATAAATACCTGAGGGTTTTTACCAGTATGATCACTTTATAATTATATTCTTCTCGTTATCTCCAGATGATGTTCTTCAATTCAAAAATACAAGCTTCTAAACCCGAAGGATCAAATATAGTAAAACTTTTCATTTCTTTCCTCAGTACGAAATTAGAAAGAGGAGTTAGGCAGTAACGTGAAGTAGATTGTAGCACCAGTCGAACAGGGCGGTACTCCCAAGATGGATGGAAAGCTGATGACCGGGCTAGCTGCAGCTTCCGTCTCATTAGCCCTTGGGACTAGCTTCTGACCATCCCCCTTTGCTGAATTTTTTCAATGTTTCAGTAACACGGAGACCAGGCCAGCTTATTATTTTATAGTACTTCCACTAACTGTCAACACCAAACTACATGCACATTACACACCAGTCTCCCTATTCAAAATTAAAAGTAATGGCATCTCAACATCCAGCCTCGGGGATCCCATGGGGGGGGCATAAAAGACCCCACTATTCGCCCCTCTCCAGGTGATGGCCAAGAGTGATGCTTGGAACCACTGTCTGACTCACTTCTAAATTTCTGCAACATTCATGGCCTCTCTAATTTTTTCTCTGTTGAAAACTACCTTTCCTCCTCTAGACCACACCTTTTCTTCACCATGACTCAGCTATCTGAGGCAATTGATAGCAAACGCAACTGTGTATCCTCCTACTTTCTCGAAACTCACTTCAAAGCCAAAGGTGGCTTTTGTGTAAATGTGTGCAACAACACATCTTGCTCTTGTGATGCTGACTTACTGTGAAAAATTCTTTGACTATCTCACATCTGAGATGGAAGACATGCTATCAATTTCTCCTCTGAAATCTCCATTCTGGATGATTTTAATGTTTACTACCACTTTTGGCTCTCCCCTCGTTTCACTGATACACGTGGTGAACAAGCCTGCATCTTTTGTATCCTTAATGACCTAGAGCAGCTTACGCTGCATGTATTCCTGACTGCCTTGTCCTTTTCCTGACAATTAATCTTTCTGCTTACACTGTTAATCTTTTCCCTCTGTTGGGCTTCTCCAATCACAACCTTATCACTTTAACCTGTCCTATTGCTCCAGTAAGGCCTGTGGACTCTTCCAAGAAGCGGTAGCTATGGCAATTTGGAGCTGCTGATTGGCAGACCCTCAGACAGCACTTCTTTGATATTCCATGGAATAATTATTGCTTCCAAGGTTGACAGCCATCTGAGTGTTCCTTGCACATTACAGAGGTAATTCTCTTAGGCATGCAGGCACACATTGCTTTCTTCTGTATTATGACTAGTGCAAAAAGACCTTGGTTTTATTACGCTCATTTTAATGCTGTCCACAAGAAGGCCTACGAAAGATACCAGAGGCAACCCACCCCTGAATCCCATCTATCATATTTTTTTGCCCATAATCGTGCTGAGTCTGTCCTTCACTTTCAGTCAATCAATCAGTCATTTCCTGTGACACCTCACGGGATGCATAGGGCCTTGATGAACTCGCTCCTTCAATATTAACCTGATGCATCCCATCGACGTATGGGTACGTTGCAACATTTTGTCACAGCTAGTCCTGTAGTATGTTGCTCAATTGCAAGGTTCATAATTTGCACAATTTTCAATTTTGCTAATTATTGCTTCCAAGGTTGACAGCCATCTGAGTGTTCCTTGCACATTACAGAGGTAATTCTCTTAGGCATGCAGGCACACATTGCTTTCTTCTGTATTATGACTAGTGCAAAAAGACCTTGGTTTTATTACGCTCATTTTAATGCTGTCCACAAGAAGGCCTACGAAAGATACCAGAGGCAACCCACCCCTGAATCCCATCTATCATATTTTTTTGCCCATAATCGTGCTGAGTCTGTCCTTCACTTTCAGTCAATCAATCAGTCATTTCCTGTGACACCTCACGGGATGCATAGGGCCTTGATGAACTCGCTCCTTCAATATTAACCCGATGCATCCCATCGACGTATGGGTACGTTGCAACATTTTGTCACAGCTAGTCCTGTAGTATGTTGCTCAATTGCAAGGTTCATAATTTGCACAATTTTCAATTTTGCGCATGGTATTTTGTACGTATACATGGGACACCTTCCTTTATTTCTCTACAAGATCCCAGGCAGGGACAATGCCTTATATCGCATAACCTCCCCTCCCCCGCATGCCATTGTCTCAGCAATTCACCTGTTACCAGTGACCTCGCCAATAAAGACATTCAGGGCCAGAGTGATTCCCCAATCGATGACAATGTGAAGGACAAAGTTTACATAGCATTAGAGGAAGAAACAGTCAGAAATGATGACCAGGTAATATCGCCAAAAAAAGTTGGGTATGTTGATGAGTCAGTGAAACAATGCTTATAATGCCTATATTACTGTTTGAAAACCAATATACTCTCGTGCTACATATAAATTCGTACCAAATAAATAAATAAATACCGTTTATGAGTAATGTGGAATAGTTACCTTCCCACAGAACTCGTTTTCTTTGGAGCCAGTCTGATAGAAAACCCAGTAAGGCAAGGAGGTACTTCTACCTGTATCGAGTATTTTAAACCTCAGGAGAGCGATTTCTCTATGAATTTTCGATGTTTCTCACCAAAAGCGGAGGTTTTAGCAAAAAAAAAAAAAATCCAAAATAGCTCGAGATTGTGGGGTGTCGGAGGTGCAAAAAAGCTCGGGACATGACGGGTTAAATTTGTCTCTTGCCATCTCCTTCAGGTCCCACCTACACTCCTCAACCGCTTCTCTCCTCATTGTCCTCAGCCAGGTTTCCCTAGGCCTACCTCTGCCTCTTCCTCCTCTAGCAGTCCAGTCTGGCACATCCTGTATTAAAATGCCCTCTTTTGTATATATGTGTCCCAGCCATTTCCAGCGAGACAGTCTCACATTCATCAACTGGTTCCACTCTCGTAATATCCCTTACCCTTTCATTTGTAACTCTGTCTTGCCACTTTACCCCAAGAATCCTTCTCAGTATTTTATTTGCAAATCTTAATACTTTCTGAACTGTTGCAATTGTACTGTACCATGATTCATGCTCATAAATTAAAATTGGTCTTACCATGGACTTATAAATTTTTACTTTAGTATGTACCGAAATCATATTATTATTCCAAACAGATTTCAACATTCCAACAGCTCGCCAAGCTTGTCTAATGCTCTCCTCAATTTCATTGTTTAATGATCCATTAGATGATACAATCGTTCCAAGATATTTGAAATTTTCTACATTCTTCACCACATTATTCCCTATTACACAATCGATTTGGGTCTCCACGTTCATATTAATAATTTCAGAGTTTCCGCAGTTTATTACCAATCCCACTTTTTCTCCTTCCTCCACCAGATAATGAAGCTCCCTCTGCATCTCGTAAATACTTCCGCAAATCAGTACAATATCATCACCATACTCGAAATCCATCAGCCTCTTATTTTCTTTCCAGTTAATTCCTGCACCTGTTCTCCTTACAACCTAGCTCATAACATAATCCATAAGCAAAACAAATAGCAAAGGCGAAAGAACTACTCCTTGAATCACTCCTGACCTAACTTCAAATGGATCACTCAAAGAACCACCCACCATTACCATACAAAAAGTACCTTCATGCAGGCTTCTAATAATATTTACAAACTTTTCTGGTATACCATAGAATCTCATAATTTTCAGCATAGCTCCACTGAAACACTATCAAACGCCTTTTCAAAATCCACAAAACACATACTAAGTGGCATTATCATCTCATTAGCTTGTTGCATTAGATGCCTTACAATAATAATCTGATCATTACATCCTCGGCCCTTTCTAAATACCGCTTGTTCTTCTCTTAAATATTTATCAATTAATCGGTTTATTCTGTTCAACAAGATTTTGGAAAAGACTTTTGCACCCCATCTAATTTCCACACACACTTAAATCTCCCTTTTTTAGTATTCTTATAATCACTCCATTTTTCAACTCTTCTGGAATTCCACCATTATCCCAAGCCACATTAAAAAGTTTCAAAAGCGCATTTATCAGCTCATCATTTTCCATCTTGAGCATTTCAGGAAATATTCCAACATATCCTGGGGCCTTAAAATTCTTTACTTACTTTATAGATTTTGCTACCTCTTCCAAGGTTATATTCCCTGTTTCTCGCTGCAAATCACTCTCGGCTGGCAAAATTTCCTCTTCAGGTGGGACTTGTCTATCTAGAACAGATTAAAAATGCTCTTTCCACCTTCCATCTATATCCAGATCTTTAGTCATCAAGTTATCATTTCTGTCCCGTACAGTTATTTCCTTCCTTCTCTTTTCAGTTCTAGTTAACTCCTTTATGGCCTGATTCGCTGCTCTTGTGCTCTGACCGTCATTTTTACTTAATTTCTGTCTCAGTTGCCTTCTCATCATACAGTATAGCCTCCTCTTATCACGTCTAACGAATCTTGTTACTTCAGAATGTAAACTCCAGTACTTGGCTCTAAGTACTTCAACTACCTGGCATCAACATGTTGTTCTTCAGTTCTTAACTTCCGCTGTTTCCCTTTCTGAATTGCATTCCATGTTTCATCTGACATCCACTTTTTCCTTCTTGCTTTTTGCCTCATCTTAATAGTAACCTTTGCACTCTCATGCAAAACCTCTTTTATCTCTCTCAACATTTGATTAATATCATTATCCTCAGATTCCATCAAAGTCTGCAGGACTAGAAACCTGTTCCTACATTCCCAACGAAACTTTTCCTCTGTGTTTTCAGCATTTCTTAGTTCATCAAAATCATATTTATTACCTCCTGTACATTTACCATTAACGTTTCTCTTAAGTTTTATTTTAATCTTTGACACAAGTTGATGATCACTACCTATATCTAACCCCCTCCTTAGGCAAACATCTTGTAAATAACTCCTATGCCTTCTGCTAATTGCAATGTGGTCAATCTGGTTACAATTTTTACCACATGGTGAAATCCAAGTAGTTTTATGTATTTTTCTGTGCTCAAAGATAGTTCCACCAATCGTAAGGCCATTTGCCATACAAAAGCTTCCAAATCGGACCCCATTTTAGTTTCTTATACCAACACCCTCCTTACCCATACAGTCTTCAAAGCCATCCCTACTACTACCAACAGTCGCATTAAAATCACCAATGCAAACTAACACATCATGTCTTGTCACTCGGTTCACTACATCCTGAAGCTTCTCATAAAAGTTATGCTTCCTTTCATCCGTAGCCTCATTTGTCGGAGCATACCCTACCACTATACTGATATTACCATGGTCAGATTTTAAATGAGCATAAAGCAAGCACTCATTAACTGGCTCAAACTCACATAGTGCTTTGCAAGCATCTCTACTCAACAGTAATCCTACCCCTTGGTAATGATTTCCATCACTCCTACTAGAAACCAACAAAGTAATATCATCTTCCAAATCCATTATGTCATCTCCAAGCAACCTCATTTCCGTAAGAGCACAAATATCTATATTGTATTCCTTGCACACTGAAATAAGTTCTTCCATTTTACCAGCGTGATTGAGAATTCGAACATTCCAATTTCCTATTTTTAAGGTTCTTTTTGGATGTATAAAATTATTCCTACACCGTGGGATTCTTAGCACCCCCTGTCCACTGAAGGGCTGCACGAAACTGAGGGCCATTGCTTCATAACCAGAGTTCATCAAGATTTCTTAGGCAGAAAAAATTTGTACCCTGGAGCCAATGCCAGTGGCTCGCAGGAACAGACGGCGGAGAGAGGAAATTAACTGAGGGAAAATAAAATACAGAGGGTTAGGTCAGACAAAGTAGGCCTTACAAGGAAACAAGAGACAGCAAAAAGAATGTAGATAAAAGTGTCCCTTTTAGTCACCTCCTACGACAAGAAGGGAATACAAATAAAATACAAAGGGTTAGGACAGACAAAGTAGGCCCTACAAGGAAACGAGAGTCAGCAAAAAGACTGTAGATAAAAGTGTCCCTTTTAGTCACCTCCTACGACAAGAAGGGAATACTGGGGAAGTATTATATCTCCCCTTCCACAGGGGAATTCTTTCCCCTTTTTCCCAGGGGGGGACAGAATTTAATTTGTACTAAATGCTTTTAACTCTCTTACTCCAATTCTTCCCAATCCTTTTGGCGTCTTGCCAAAAACCTTTCTGGCAGCTTTACTGCATTATCCTTCCCTCCTCTTTTCTGCTTGAATTGCGCTGAAGCTGTTTCTTAAAAAGCAGAAATCTTTGGTCAGACTTTCTCCTCCAGTTCCTCATTACATAATACTTACTGGTGCTCTTCCTCCATCACTCCCTCCCCCCCAGACTTCATCATTAAAAGTTCTTTAACTGATAAGTTTTCTGCCATCGCTGGCCGTGATACCAACAAGGCAAATGGGTCTCATAGGGTACATCCTGTTGTCCTCAAAAACTGTGCTTCTGTACTTACACCCTGCCTAGATAAACTCTTTTCCCTTTGTCTGTCAATTTGTACCTTTCCTGCTTGCTGGAAGTTTGCTCTCAGTCAGCCTTTCCTAAAGAATGATGACCATTCCCAGCCCTCTAACCATCGTCCTGTTGCTGCAACATATTGTATTTCTATTTTTTTTAAATGTTCTTAATAAAAAAAAACTATTTAAAAAACCTGTCCTATCACAGCCGTTTTTCTGATCGTCAGTATGGCTTCCGCCAGGGATGCTTCACTCACGATCAGGGTTGGAGTAATTATAATTGTAATTTAATCGAAATTTAATTAATTACGGAAATATTGTGACTGTAATTATAATTGTAAGTGAAAATAAAATTTATGTAATTGTAATTGTAATTAAATAGTTGATAAGTTAATTGTAACAATTGTAATTGTGAAAGGGGAGGAAAGTGGTACTGGTAAGGTAACCCTGTACCAAGCTGTCATTATGGGATTAGGATGCCCCGGGATTAACCCACCTAAGCCACGTTTTGACAGTTCTACTGACTTTGTCCCGAACACCTGTTCTCTCATGGGACCTGACCCAGCTCCTTGTCTCCGTTCGATCCGAAATGCCGAGGCCCAGGATCTCGTGGTGGAAGAGGGGTATGGTCCAGAGCCCTTGCTCCACCCTAATCCCTAGCTTTTATCAGTCACCGATGCCAAAGTCACCAGAGAACTCCTCCTACTCAGGTTGCTTGGTAGAGGCTGGACTGAATAAAAAGGTGCAGAGAAGGTTTGACACACTCGTTCACACTCTCTCCTAGGCACACATTCCTCACGGCTCACACCCACACTCTCTTCTCAACAGTGAACTACGTTAACAGAGACTGGAAACTGAAGTCTCGTGTCCTTGGTTGTGATATTTCAGAAGGCAGACACACAGCATTTAACACCGCATCTGCCTATGAGGAAACTGTCAATCGGTTCAGTGGGCAAGGGAAAATAAAGAAAGTTGTAGCTGATAATGCATCATACTGGTGAATGCATTTGGCATATTCTTGCCAAGTTTCTACATAGATCAAGAACAAGAGGGGGCTGGAAATTCATGTTACCCCAACATCATTGGTGAGGATATTTGCTTAGATGTTCTGACTTACCTTCCTCAAAGAATGGGATGTTTTGCTCAAACTCAGCAACTGTGTGTGAGATATGGGTTTAATCACTCAAGTATAAAAAATTCACTACTCTCATCAATGCTTCAGAAAATTGCATCCTTGATCAACTCAATGGGGAAATCAACCGTAGCTGCTCCGTACCTTTGATCTAGAGGGATTATTCTCCAGACAAAATGTGACAAAATAAAATTCACAGCTGAAAATGGTGAAATCTATACTCAAGAACCCCTCTCCTGGGGACGACTCAAGATGCCTGGAACCACTGTCTGACTCTCTTCTTCATTTCTGAAACATTCTTGGCCTTTCTTCTAAGTTTCGCTCTGTTGAGCACCACCTTTCCATCTCTAAACCTCACCTTCTTTTTCTAACTGAGACTCAGCTGTCTGAGGCAACTGACAGCAGACCCTTTTCTGTATCCTTCTACCTTCTCTATACTCATTTCAAAGCCAAGGGTGGCTGTTGTGTATATATATGCAGCAACTTATCTTGCTCTTGCGTTCCTGAACTCGAGTCTTCTGAATTCTCTACACTCTGGTTTCGGCTTTCGTGTCATTCTCTGACTAAATATATCTGCGCTGTTTACTTATCTCCTAATTCTACTGACTGTCAAAAATTCTTTGACTATCTTACTTCTACGATGGAACACATTGTATCCATTTCCTCTTTCTCTGAAATCCCCATTCTGGGAGATTTCAATGTTCACCACCACCTTTGGCTCTCCTCTCCTTTCATTGATCCACCTGGTGAACAAGCATACACCTTTTCTATTATTAATGACCTAGAGCAGCTTGTACAGCACCCTACCTGTATCCCTGACCACCTTGGAGAGAGCTCTAACATACTTGACCTCTTCCTTACAACTAATCCTTCTGCTAACTCTGTTAATCTTTTCCCTCCTTTGGGCTCCTCCGATCACAACCTTTTCACCTTAACCTGTCCTATCGCTCCAGTACCACCTGTGGACCCTCCAAAGAAACGTCGTCTGTGGCACTTTGGATCTGAGGACTGGGAGGCCCTCAGGCAGTACTTCTTTGATTTTCCCTGGAATGATTATTGCTTCCATGACCGGGAACCATCAGGGTGTGCCTTGCGCATTACTGAGGTTATTCTCTCGGGTATGGAAGCATACATTCTTTTCTCATATCCTTTGACTAATGCACGAAAGCCTTGGTTTAATCACGCTTGTTCTAATGCTGTCCACAAGAATGAGAGGGCCTATAAAAGGTAGCGGAGCCAACCCACCCCTGAATCACATCTTTTATACGTTTCTGCCCGGAATTATGCTAAGTCTGTTCTTCGCTCTGCTAAAAATAATTTCATACATACTAAATGCTCTCAACTCTCTAACTCGAATTCTTCCCGCTCCTTCTGGCACCTTGCCAAAAACCTTTCTAACAACTTTACCTCATCATCTTTCCCTCCTCTTTTCTACTCTGATGGTTCTGTAGCTATTTCTTCTACAGATAAAGCAGATCTCTTCACTTAGACTTTCTCCTCCAATTCCACCTTAGATGATTCCGGTGTTGTTCCTCCATCACTTCCCCCCTCTGACTTCCTCATGGCTGACATTAAAATTTCTTCACCTGATGTATTTTCTGCCATCACAGGCCTTAATACTAATAAGGCATATGGGCCTAATGGAGTCCCTCCTGTTGTTCTCAAGAACTGTGCTTTTGTACTTACACCCTGCCTAGGCAAACTCTTTTGCCTTTGTTTATCAACTTGTACCTTTCCTTCATGCTGGAAGTTTGCTTTCATTCAGCCAGTCCCAAAGAAGAGTGACCATTCCCAACCCTCTAACTATCGTCCAATTACTTTAAGATCCTGTATCTCAAAAGTTTTTGAGTCTGTTCTTAATAGAAAAATTTTAAAGCAGCTTTCCTATCACAACCTTCTTTCTGATCGTCAGTATGGGTTTCGTCAGGGACGCTCCATCGGTGATCTTCTCACCTACCTTGCAGACTCCTGGTAATCCTCGTTTCGGGACTTTGGCGAAAGCTTTGCCATTGCCCTTGACATCTCAAAGGCTTTCGATCGAGTCTGACATAAATCTTTAATTTCCAAACTGCCCTCTTACGGTTTCTATCCTTCTATTTGTGCCTTCATCTCTAGCTTCCTTTCTGGTCGTTCTATAGCCGCTGTTGTAGACGGCCATCGTTCTTCTCCTAGATCTATTATCAATGGTGTTCTTCATAGCTCTGTTCTATCACCAACTCTCTTCCTTTTATTCATCAATGACTTTCTAAGCTGTAGATCTAACCCTATCCACTCATGCACTGATGACTCCACCCTTCACCTTTCCATTTGATTCCCGCAACGTCCATCTCAGCAGTTACTTCAACAAAAAAGGGATGAGGCTAGGGCACACCTAATGTCTGACTTGGGTCGTATCTCTGACTGGGGTAGAAATAATCTAGTTTTTTTTAATCCATGAAAGACTCAGTTTTTGCACCTATCAACCCGACAAAATCTTCCACAGGTATACCCACTAATGTTTAATAATATTCAGCTTAATCCTGCATCATCCTTGAACATGCTTGGGGTTTTATTTACTCGGGACTTATCTTGGAAAGATCATATAACATCTCTTGTAAAATCTGCTTCTAAAAGATTGGGTGTGCTAAGCCGACTCTGTTCCTTCTTTACCTCTGCACAATTGTTGACTCTATACAGGGGTTTCATCTGCCCCTGTGTGGGGTAGAACTCTCTTGTGTGGGGAATCTCCCCACATACAGCTCTTCTCAATAGAGTGGAGTCAAGGGCTTTTCGCCTCATTAACTCTCCTCCTCTCACTGACTCCCTTCAATCTCTGTCTCTTCACGCAATGTTGCATCTTTATCTCTTTTCTATCGCTACATCAATGGTCACTGCTCCTCTGAACTGTCTGCATGCATTCATCCACCTCTATGACGGGCACATAGCACCTGTCTAACAGCAAACTCTCCTCCCTTTTCTGTCCAACTTTGTAATGAAAGAGTTAACCGTTACTCCTAGTCCTTCATTTATGCAACAGGCCAACTCTGGAACTGTTTCCCTCTGTCTGTACTTCCTGCTTCCTGTGATCTCCAGTCTTTCAAATGCAGTGTGTCCAGGCATCTCGAAATGATCGGATCATGAATTTGGCTCTTTCTTGTATTTTGTTTTGCTCTTGGAAGGAACAGTGTTGCGGGCTCGTTGCCTTTGGTTCCTTCTTCCTCACATTAAAAAAAAAAAAAAAAATGACCTGTCGCAGAGAAAACAGAGGAGTAAGAAAAACATACCAGTGATTTCTGCCTTAAAGGAGCTTGTGACTGTCCTCGAACCTTTGCACAAGGACTTGGAGTTTGTGGAGGGACAAAAGAAGGGACCATACCAGTGATTCAGGGACTTAAACACTCACTGGAGACTCTAATTCATTATACCAAGTTACAATACTGTGAACAACTGACTAAAGTGCTATTGGACTCTGAAGAAAAGAATGGATCTATATACATGGAAATGAGAGAAGTTCGTATGGAGGCTTTTTTGGATCCTAGGTTCAAACTGAACTGGCTTTCATTACAAGAGCAGAAGGACCAAGTGCTGGCGCATGTCAAGGAAATGCTTGAAGAATTGGAGGTGGTTCACGAGGGGTCAGCAATTGATATAAAGAGTAGCAAGGATGATCTAGCAGAAGGATTACCGGAATAAAAAAGACCCAGACTGTTCTCTTTCATAGCAAAATGTTCATCTGCCGATCTATCTATCTATCTATTGCCAGACGCCCTAATATTATAAGGGGTGGCCACAAACAAATCGCCTCCATGTCGCCCTGTCCCCCGCCATGTCATTGCCCTGGTCCCAGCTCACACCCCTCTCTCTCATATACCTCTCCACTCCCTCTCTCCATCTCATCCTTGGGCTCCCCCTCCCTCTCCCCCCCTCCACCTCACTCATATACACTGTCCTCGTCAGTCTGTCACTCCCCATCCTTTCCACATGGCCAAACCACCTCAGTGTGTTTCTCCTAGCGCTTCCTATCACATCCACATCCACACTATAACATTCCTTCACTTCCTCATTTGTCACTCTGTCTCTCCATGTGACTCCACATGCTTCTTTTGGGTAACTGATTTCCACTGCTCTCAGTCTTGACGTCTGTCCCTCCAGCAAGGTCCAAGCTTCACTTCCATATGTTAGAGTTGGTATCACAGTACTGTCATGTAGTAGCTTTTTCACTTCCATGCTCACTTCCCTGTTTCATATCACTGCTTTCAAGGAATCAACAACCTTTCATGAAAGCTCCAAAATCAACGGAGATCAGAGCACCGCCGGATTAAGGGGGGGGCCCAAGGGGCCCGGGCCCTGGGCCACCCACCAAGAGGGGGCCTCCCACCAGAGCAGCAGAAAGTTGAGCACAGGCACCCACCTGTGCGGAGAAAGGTATCCCTAATATTCAAAACTGTATCTGGAACATTAACATATTCTATGAAAAATATTGGCTGAATAGTCCCCGTTCAGTATTTCCTAACTAAAAGTGTCCTATTTATATATTAGGATTTAGGTTACCAGTCTGTGGTGTATGCCATTGGGGGAGTTGGAAAGGGGGCCTCCCTTCCAAGCGGGCCCCGGGCCTCCCACATGCTTAATCCAGCCGTGGATCAGAGGGAAGCACAGTGTCAGTGGTGTCTTTTGTTGAAGCAGTATGTAGAGGAAGGAACTCTACTATTTTCCGGTGATTCAATACTATGCATTACTGGAAAGAAGTGTTACAAGCTTTGCATCCACTGAAGAATCTTGCAAGAGAGGTAACTGGATGTAGTGCAACATCTGCTCCATCAGAGCGAGTTTTCAGCATTGCCAGAAATTATTTCACTGCAAACAGATCTCAACTTGGTGTCACTGCTTTTCGTTCAGTGTTATTGATTAAGTGCAATAGTGAATTGTTTGAAAAACTACCAGCTTTTTAGTTACTATCTGCAACTTATACAAAAATAAATGTTTAATTTTTGTCTCCTAATTAGTCTGTGCCACTGTTTGTAAATAAAGAACAACCTTACAATGCAAAATGATTGTTTTTCATAACCAAAACAACTGTTTTTTCAAATTCGGGAATTTGTAATTATGATTGTAATTATAAATGATTTTGTTTTGCAGTAATTGTAATTGTAATGTAGTTGCTATTACGAAATGTGTTTGTAATTATAACTGTAATTTTGACAAAAAATAAAGTAATTGTAATTATAATTAAATTTTTGAAGTGTAATTGCACCAACCGTGCTCAAAATCTCCTCACCTTCCTTTCAGACTACTCGTCATCCTCCTTTTGAATCTTTTGCGAAAGCTTTCCCATTGCACTTGACATCTCAGTGTCATTCGATCGAGTCTGACATAAATATTTAATTTCCAAACATCCTTCTGTGCCCTCATCTCAACCTTCCTTTCTGGTCATTCTATTAGTCCAGTTCCTGTTGTGGAAACCCCTATACATCTTCTTAGGAAGAGGCTTTGACTGGTGATTTGAGTAAGGGATACCGCCAGCTTCAAAACAGTATTAGGTGGAATTGTTAGAATCATAGCATAAGTGAGAAAATGGCGGTTTTCAAAATGGCCACCACCGGCATCTTTCAGGAATATAAAGACATAACATTTTTGATAGAAATGTAGTACCTGGAAGAATGTTAGGGGTTTTCAGGCACAGCTGACACGATGGTGCCTATAGGAAATCAATATGACCTTGCGTAGCACCCAAAATCCATGATGACAGCCATCTGGACCCTCCACAAACAAATAAGTCGTGTATCTTTTGAAAGAAACATCGTGAAATGATGATTTTTATGTTATTTATGAGGTTGTCAGGCACAGCTGACGCGATAGTACCTTTACTGCTTCAATATCACAACATTTGATACTAAAAATTCAAGGCGGCCATCTTCCAAAATCCGTAGCTAACAAGAAAGTTGTCAAATTTTCGATATAGCTGGAATATAGCAGTACTCTCTGGACATTACTATTTAATTTTTTTGTTAATATCTGCTTGAACTCAGTTTTGGAAGGAAGTCATTAAATACGTTCTTTCCATGGAATCATGATGATATCAGAAATTCTCAACTCCTTGGCAAGAGAGGCATTCTGGGAGTGGCTGGTGAAGAATGGTCATAGTATCAATGGCGAATTCATAGAACGTGCACACGAAGTACAGAGAGCTCTATGTGCAAACGAAAGACCCACTAAGTTTGCAGAACTATTTGACCAGTCATCAAATCTCCATGAACAATTGGAGTGTTTTCTCGAAGAATGCTGTGCAAAATCTGAGGTGTGTCAGTACCTGCAAATGTTTCAACAGATAGCTGCTACTATCAAGCATGCGGTTGCATCAGATTGAGAAGGAAATTTCCCTATACACATAGCTTCCGTGGAAGCTTCTCTGCTAATCTTTTGAGAGAGTGACTGCATCAGTTACTTTCGCTGTGGCATGTTCTACCTTGATTCCACGAAAGCCTTAGAAGTAACTCATCCGTATGTTTTTCAGCAGTTCGTGCATGGTCAGTTTGTCGTGAAGGATCGAGTTGAGAGTTACTTCAATGCTGTTGCACCGGATATGAAGCTAGAACAATCCATCCACAGGGCATCAAAATTTGCCGGAGGCATTGTTGGTCAAACAAGAGGTCTGAGGGTTGTGATCAAGTGGCAACTCATTTTCCACAAAATCCTCCTCATCTTAAACAACTTCAGGATATTATGAATGATATATCAATGAATAATAGTGAATTGGCAAGGATTCATTATGAACCTACTGGACGCAAAGCTCATCAGCTGAATGAAAACGTTTCACAGCTCCTGGGCTTTGTGTGAGAGAGGGGTAACCCTTACATCATCAGGGCTCCTGCAATCAAACTGCAAAATCTAATCAATACGCAATTGACATTGGATGAATTGGCTGTCTGGCTACTCCTTGTGCAGGTGAATGGGGATCAACTAGTATGAGAATTCCGGAGAGAGAGATCTGTTGACAAGACAAAACACTCTTCACCACAATATCGAAGAGGAAATTACCTCAGCTTGACAGCAAACCATCCATTGATGTGAGTGCAACTTCTTCAATTACATTGAAAATGACAGAAGCAGCTAAGTGCGACATCGAAATTGTGAAAGAGCGAGGCATCGGACTTTCATCTACCTATGCCCCTGCATCTCTATTTGAAGGCGATCTTCCTTCCAAGACTGACAAAAGTGTGCTCATTGCAGACTTAAAGAAGAGCTTAACAGGCTGCGAGTTCCACTTTCCTGCCTTTAGATGCATCGATTATATTGGACCTCATGTCGAAAATACGTTCCTTTCCAAACTTGGCCTCATTTGGAACATTCGATAACACAATTAGTTGTGTGCTATCAACGTGACACTCTATTTGTTCCAGGTCCAGCCCCGGTATCGTGTTTCACAGCATCTTAGAGTCATCTGTTAAGGGTGGAGAAAGTCTACGCCGTGCCAGTGTATCTGAATCCATTGACCTCACTGAGCTCACTGCAGGTGTCCCAGTACCCGAACAAATGAACAAGTTGTGGACCTCCTCGATCAGCAAAACTATGTTACAGTGTCTCATTCGCGATCTCATCATGACTCCTGAGATGGTCAAGTTCAATGTTGTGCTTGGTGGATGCATCAAGATGATGATGTTGTTTCAGCAGAGTTTTTCCACTTTGAAAGGCCGTCCACCCAACCGCCTTCTAAAACTACAGAATCTATTGAGATGCTGATACGTGATGTGGAAGAAGCCGCTGACCACATAGTGATGCACTGTGCCTGTGAGGTGGATCGGGGAAGGGGCCAGCTGCTAGTAGTTTCCAATGACACAGACACAGTAGCACGTCTTCTTCATTATGTTCAATGTTTTCAAAATTGAGGCCCCCAAGAACTGTGGGTAGAGTTGGGACTGGTGAGCGATGGCGTCATTTACCACTACACACTCTTGCGGATAAGCTGAGAGTAGGACTTTCCGAAGTCATTGTGAAGGCACATATATTGACTGAAGATGATGCAGTGAATAAGATAGGTACCAAACACGCCTCTCTGTTATGTGATCCAGAGCATTACTTGCTGATTTTGCGGTCTGACACTTTCACTGACGAGATCTTGATGAAAGCTGAGGAGTATCTCCTTCGGGTGTGGGCTGGCACGAAGAGCAAACCCGAATCACAAACATTCGACCAGCTCTGAGTGGAAGTCCAACACCAAACTCAGTGGAAACCCTACCACCAACTTCAAGCCAATTCGTGGCTACATCAGGACACCATTTTACTCTGTCCGTAAAGTTCTACGCCTTCTTGATGTTACCCACCCTGCCACAGACCTTACGAAATACGGATGGGTGAAAGACAATGACACACTACTATCTGAAAAATGCCTGAATCCATTACCCCAAAGAATGCTAGTCGTTTGTAAGTGTGGCTCGATGTGATGTTTGTGCAAAAAGGAGGGTGTCAAATGTGTAATTTTTTGTCATAAACAAGAGTCAGTTTGTCAAAATAAGTGAAAATGCCAACTTTCAGTCATAATTAAGTCATATTTTCATGAAATTAGCTTCACATGGTATTGACATTTGTATGACTGGGAAATGTTATTGAATAAAATTCTATGCTTATGTTTTCATCACATCTTTGTAGTCATCCTGAATTTTGAGTATCAAATGTGGTGATATCGAATCACTAAAGGTACTATCGTGTCGGCAGTGCCTGAAAACCTCATAATTAACATAAAAATCATCCAGTCACGGTGTTTCTTTCAAAAGATACACGGCTTTTTTCTTCGGGGAGGGTCCAGATGGCGGCCATCTTGGATTTCGGGTATTACACAAAGTCATATTGATTTCCTTTAAGCACAATCGTGTTGGCAGTGCCTGAAAACCCCATAATAGTCTTGCAGGTACTATATTTCTATTAGATTTGTAAGCCTTTGTAGTCCTGAAAGACCCCGGTGGCAGCCATTTTGAAAACCACCATTTTCTCACATATGCAATGATTCTAGCAGTTCCACCTAATACTGTTTTGAAGCTGGCGGTATCCTTTACTCAAATCACCAGTCTCTTCCTAAGAAGATGTATGCACGTGTCTACAGCAGGGACAGGATTATATAGCTGCTGTTGTAGATGGCCACTGTTCTCCTAGAGCTATCAATAATGGTGTCCCTCAGTGCTCTGTCCTATCACCTACTCTCTTCGTTTTTTCCGTCAATGACTAACCCTATCCGCTCGTACGTTGATGACTTCACCCTTCACTTTTCCATCTGCCTCTTGCCGCATCCATCTCAGCAACTCCAACAGACAAGGGATTAAGCTATGGCACACCTAAGCACTGACTTGGCTGATATCTCTGATTTGGGTAAAAGCAATCTTGTTGTTTCTAGTGCTTCAAAAACTCAGTTCATACATCTTTCAACGTAGCAAAGTCTTTTTTAAGGCTGTTCCCTAATTTTTTACAATATCCAACTCAATCTTTCATCATCTCTAAACATACAGTACTTGAGGTTTCATTCTCTCAGGATTTATATTGGAATTATCATATTACATCTATTACAAAATATGCTTCCAAGAGATTAGGTGTGCTGAGCTGACTTTGCATTATTTACCCTTGCACAGTTGTTGACATTTGTACATGGGTCTTATTGGCCCCTGTTTAGAGTACAACTCTGATGCATAGGGATGCTACCCACCTTTTCTCAATGAAGTGGAGTTAGAAGCTTTTCATCTACTCCCCTCCTGTTACTGGCTCCTTTCATCCTGTTTCCTTGCTGCTCTGTTGCATTTTTATTTATTTCTATTGCTACTTCAATGGTCAGCATTCCCAAGAACTGTCATCTTGCATCCCTCCATCACTATGGCAGGCGCATAACACGTTTAACAGCAAACTGTCACCCACTTTCTGTCCAACTCTCTCGTGAGAGTTAACCGTTACTCCAAGTCCTTCATGCATGCAATAGGTCGGCTCTGGAATTGTTTTCCTCTGTTTGTGTTTCCTACTGCATATGACCTCCAGTCTTTGAAATGCAGTGTGTCCAGGCATATTGAAATTAACATATTTTGAAATTGGCTCTTTGTTAATTTGCTTTTATTTCACTTGGAAGGAACAATGTTGTGGGCTCGTGGCCTTTGATTCCCTCTTCCTTTCAATTAAGAAAAAAAAAAAAAATCATAGGAAAGAGACATCATATTTTCTTTATTTCTACCAATCACACAAGATTTTATTTATCTTAGGAAGGTCCTCCCTTTTTAGATGGGTTATTGGCGATAAAGTGCAAGCCATTCAGTATATCGTCCAAAATTAACTGAATAGTGTGAAGGAAGCAGGTATAAGACATCAAACCAAGGACATTTACAGCTTGGACATCAACCTGCTATGTCACTGACGTGATTAAAGAGAGTATCAATGTAAGTGGCATTCGTTTAAAGTGAAATTTCTAATAAACACTCACCTTTCCCAAAAATCATTATACCTCTTTTTTTCTAGTAACTTTCACGAAGTAAGGCTTATGGGCTAGCCTAACTCCGTCAGCCAGGGAACACTGATGTGTTTATAGCCAGATGCCTTAATCTCAGATGGGATAGCAACAAACTAATCGTTTCCATGTCTTCGTGTCCTCTGCCATCAAGCTGCCTTCACTCCAACCCACAGCACCCTCATTCATGCAACTTTTCAACCACCGTCCATCCAGTTCATTCTCCGTTTCTCACTCCTATCATATTCCACCTCGCTCATATAGACAGTCCTAGTCGGACGCGCATTTCCCTTCTCCTCACGTGGTCATATCGTCTGGGTAAACTTATACATTCCAGCGCATCCTAATCAAACCCTAACATATTAATATAAGAGAAAGAAAACGGTTAATGAATTTGAATTTCGCCTTTCCGTTACAAGATCACATCACTTTTTAAATTTCTATTCCTTATCTACAAAAAAAAGAAGTTCACTTGATAGATCAATACCATTTCAACTACATTTGGATTATAAAATAATTCATGGGTAGTGTAAGTGTGTATGTAAGAGTCTATGGGCAATACCACGAGAAGGCCTCGTGCACACTCTGACGTCGCCGGTGTCTGGGGACTGAACCAACGTCCATTACACACGATGTTTGAGCAGCGAGTCTATGTTAAGTTTTTAACAATATTACTTCATATGGTTCACGCCAAGTAAGGATTAAACAAGGAAAAAGGGGGGGGGAAGGAAAAATGTGGACAGCTCACCTGAACCAACGTCCATTACACACGATGTCTGAGCAGCGAGTGGGCCTCCCCGGGCACGCCAGAGACGCCACTGCTAGATCAAATGAGATGGTATTTTTGCAATATGGTGGGTTTTAATTCTCTTCACTATTCACACAGTAGTGTACAAATGACGTTAGGACTTTTGACTGAACTGGGGAAAATTTGGGATTCAATCCTTACTTAATTTGAATACTGAATATACCACTATCCCGCCTTGAATTTGGGGCAGCTTATGCCATCTAGTGACGGCTAAGGCAAGCGGGACTATTAAATCCTCACAAATGACATTATTTAGGCCTTTTTGACTGTTAATCTTACATATTTGGGTTCTAGCAGCTTCATTAGTAAGCATTTCACAACTAGGATACGGAGAGAATTGTATACCCATCATTACTCTGTTTAAGGTCTAAACTTGGCGCCCGACAACGATGCACAAACAAGGAGAAAGACTGCTCGCATATGTTATTCATTACTCGACCAGACGGAGGAATTCCCATATCTCAACATTCACAATTACATCACCCAATGCATAGATACGGAGATGCATACATATAAAAATTAAGTTAACCCTACATCAGTCATTAACATATGAATTACTACTTAGGACAGGAATTCATAGACTAGTATTCAGATTACACCCTATCTAACTTAGAAATTACAGTACCTCTAAACACATACATGAATACTAAATTTGTGGCACTACAATACAACTTTTCAACCACCGTCCATCCAGTTTATTCTCGGTTTCTCAATCCTATCATATTCCACCTCACTCATATAGACAGTTCTAGTTGGACGCATATTTCCTTTCTCCTCACGTGGTCATATCGTCTGGGTAAACTTATACATTCCAGCGCATCCTAATCAAACCCTACAATATTCCTTATTTTTTTCATTTGTCCTCCTGTCTCTCCTGATACGTATTCCATACTTCTGCCATACAGTTTCTTCTCAGCACCAGGGAGACCTCCTGTAGCGTGAGGCTAACTAGTTTTATATTCAGCCTTTACTGATCGAAAATCTCTCCAGGTAGAAAGACTAACATTAAGCATACTTCACTGAAGAGAAGTTGCTGATGAAGATGCTCAGTACAGTATAGTGCTGTTGACAGCGAGACCATTAGACAATAGACTTCTGAACTACCAACAGCAGCTAATCTGTCTATATGCGATAGCTCACTGAGTTTCCGAATCATTACAGGTATTAGATTCCCGAGCATGGTACCAATTAGTTCTTGATTCAGTCTTTTAAATCATTTATATAAGAATACTGCTTTCTAAATAATAACAAAGAATCTTTATTAAAATTTAGTTGCCGGAGAACATCTTTTACATGTCTGGGACTTCAATCTATTAAAGCGTGATTTCTGCACCTCTAACCCGGTTGTGAATTACTGGCGAATTTAGCAAGATCTAATTAGGTTTCCCTGGTTTTGATGCTATAAAAAGAATCTCACCAGAAATATATATATATATATATATATATATATATATATATATATTATATATATATATATATATATATATATATATATATATATATATATATGTGAGGAGTAGACTGTAGCACCAGTCGAACAGGGCAGTACTCCCGAGGTTGATGGCAAGCTGGTGATAGGGAGAGCTGGAGCTCCCGTTTCACCAGCCCTCAGGACTTGATCCTGACCATCTCCCTTTTCTGAACATTTTCAGTGCATTTGTCATAAAGACTTTGAAACTCCTTTGTGGTTACTTGTAGTTGAGTTATATATATATTAGACTTGTGGACAAGCGGTTGTTATACTTGAGTAGCTTCGTGAGTAGCTAATCTTCTTTCCCATTTGTCATGTAGTGACAGGAGAGGTAAAGAATAGTATGGGACTATTTTTATTTGTCTTGGAAATATTAACAAGCCTCTCACACAGAGCGAAGTATAAAGTAGAGTCCCGCTAGCTATCTCTCTGTCTCGCTCTCTCTGTCTCTCTCTCAAGTTGCTAAGCCCTTCTCCCTGCGACCTGTCTGTTCTATGGCTAGCTTCTTTCTGCCCTCTCTTTCCTAAATTCTGGTGAAACAGGAGACGTATCACGTGTGTTCCTTGTGAGTGGAAAGTTCTGGAAGCCTGTGTGTGAGTATGTGTGTATGTGTGTGTATGGTCACTAGGCGCTGTCGTGTGCCTATAAAGCATTCCTTGAGTTAAGAGTGTGTAAGCATGTTTAGCATTGCTCAATTCTCGCAGACACAATACCTTCTCATCATCTGACTCCCTGCTTCTATCTGTCTCTCTATCTATCTATCTATTATGATTTGTAATTATAATATGGAGTCCTAACATATTGCTCGGTCACGCGAAAATGGCGTACCATCGACAGTTAATAGTCATAACATATTAATGCATATTATATACACATTATAATGAACTTATAAGCTAATTAAGTGAAATATATAATATTGTAAAAGTAACATAATTGTATGAATATTTTATACGTATAATATTTATAGTAAATAGTGATTATTTAGTAATATTACATTTTAAACAAGTTGCATGCATATTTGAATAAATGCATTAAAAGTAAATTATTTAACTGTAATACAGTATGTACTTGGGTTATTGTAGTGAAATGCATAACTGTGTTGGCCTTATAATTGTAGTTACATTTTGTTAATGCAACTGTTACATAAGTGTCTTGGCCTTATAATTGTAGTTAAAGTTACATAAAAGTTACATCTTGTTAATGCAACTGTTACATAAATGGTACATATTGTATGTAGTTACATAATTGTAGTTAAAGTTACATAAAAGTTACATCTTGTTAATGCAACTGTTACATAATTGGCAAAGTGTAACATAATGCAATCGTTTGTTGTTACATAATTGTTACATATCGTTTGTAGGTACATAATTGTAGTTAAAGTTACATAAAAGTTACATCTTGTTAATGCAACTGTTAATTGGCAAAGTGTAACATAATGCAATCGTTTGTTGTTACATAATTGTTACATATCGTTTGTAACATAATGCAATCGTCTGTTGTTACATAATTGTTACATATCGTTTGTAGTTACATAATTGTAATAAATGTAACATAATGCAATCGTTTGTCGTTACATAATTATAATGTGGAGTTACATAATTGTTACATATCGTTTGTAGTTACATAATTGTAGTTAAAGTTACATACAGGTTACATCTTGTTAATGCAACTGTTACATAAATGGTACATATTGTTTGTAGTTACATTATTGTAGCAAGTGTAACATAATGCAATCGTTTGTCGTTACATAATTGTAATAATGTGGAGTTACATAATTAGTTTGCCATATTGTTTGTAGTTACATTATTGTAGCAAGTGTAACATAATGCAATCGTTTGTCGTTACATAATTGTAATAATTGCAGTCCTAACATATGCTGCGGTCGATGATATGATGTGTCATGCCACTTGCTTGTGGAGACAACAATTTGCTTTTTTGTTTGTAGTTTATGTGGTATTTTGACATATGTAGTAACACTTACACTTATTTTCATTTGTTTGTTATGTGATCTTACTCTATTTCTCTCTTTTTTTCTTTCATACTTTTTTTTTTTTTTTTTTTTTTTTGTATGTATTGATTTTCTATAGTTTGTTTTTCTTCGCTTGTGTACTCTTTTTCTATGTTGTTCATGGTTGCATAATTACTGGCTCATTTCCTTGGGATACTTTTTTAAAGTTTAGTTTATATTGCACAGATATTACTGAAAATGATATTATATGTAGCCCCATATTTTGTTATTTTATATAAAAAAATATATACACTTTATACAGTATTAACTATATACACTGACTTGTTCTTCACCTGTACCTATCGTGGGTAATATGTGTGTCAGCACTGTGTGGAAATCATTGTCTTCACGATTGTGTGGAAGATGTTCACTCTTGCTAACGTCATTTGTGTTGGCCATTTTTTTTTCTCTAGTTTACCTTGTAACTTAATTTATATGTTTCCACTAGGTAGCCTTAATTAATAAATGTTTAATACAGTTCTTTTAATCGCTCACTGAGTAACTGTGATGGTATATTTTCTTTATTACTTTGTAGATGTAATAATGTATAGTTGTATGTATGAAACACGTATTTTATGTAGGTATAAATGGTAACACTCGTTGGTAGTAAATAAATGTTATAATAAATGAATGAATATATACAGTGTAGAATATCTATTGTTGGTGATTATTTAGTGTTTGAGTTATGCAGATAACTGAAGTAAGTATGTGTATTTAAGCTGTAACTATACAGCACGTTTTATATGTTTGTGCAGAAGCATATTGTCTATCACTGTGTATTGTATAAATGAAGTAACTATGTAACTCACTAATTTTTACCGTGGTGGGAATGGTGTTAGTGATGGTGCAGGTGGTGAGTTGACTGACGTGGCGTCTTTTCAGCAAGCACGCATGATGACGTCGACTTCCCACACTGGTAGCTGTGGTGAGTGAATGAGTAGCGATGAGTAACTTGAGTGAAGACGAGTGAGTAAGATGAGTTATGAGTCGTGTCTCACTCTTCGTTTGTTTGTTCCGTTTTTCTTCCTCGAGGTATTCGTGGTCCTTTTTTCTTGTGATTTACTCGTTGTAGGATGAAGACTGCCGCTACTTGTAGGTGCGTGTAGAAGATTATACAGACGACTCGTAGAGTTGTTACTTTGTAGTTGATTGTAGATGGTTGTAGTTCGTTGGTTCGTCGTAGAAGTTGCAAGATTGTTTGTATCAATATATTGTTAAACTACTTGCAAGGCGTCCTGTGACCTCTTCACCTCTGCATCAGCATGATGATCGGGGAGACGGAGGGGGCTGGTTGGAGAGAATATTGTCAGGAGCTGGTCGAGTTTTTGGTTGAGAGTTTTTTTTTTTTTTTTCAATCTTGATATTTCGTAGGAATTCACTGTTGATTCGTAGATGAGGTTCGTATACGTTCGCTGCTACCAAATGTCATAAAGACTTTGAAACTCCTTTGTGGTTACTTATAGTTGAGTTATATATATATTACACTTGTGGACGAGCGGTTGTTATACTTGAGTAGCTTCGTGAGTAGCTAATCTTCTTTCCCATTTGTCATGTAGTGACAGGAGAGGTAAAGAATAGTATGGGACTATTTTTATTTGTCTTGGAAATATTAACAAGTCTCTCACACAGAGCGAAGTATAAAGTAGAGTCCCGCTAGCTATCTCTCTGTCACATTCATTTACACAGAGAGTAGGCCAGCATGCTCTCATAATACCTCTACCTTCAACTGTCTACACCACACTACATGCGCATAACATATCACACCTTCTATTCACATCTTTAGTAATGGCCGCTGCAATCTTACAATCAAATGAGGTGGAACCTCAGATTGCCACCACCGGCAGGGTAGGGCTGGAGGCACAGGGTCCTCCCGGTTGCCATCAAGCGACTGTGCCGGCAGCGACTGTTGCTGTTTCCGGGAATGCTCGTCGGCGAAGAGGTGACGGTACGGCCTTATTCTTTACCAACATCCGCGGCTTTACCACAAATTTAAACTCAGTTCATTTTTTCCTTCAGTCCATATCCCCTTTGGCCCTTTTCCTCACAGAACTACAAATCTCACCCTCTACCGATATATCTCCATTTTGTTTTCCCGGTTACCATCTCCTTACAAACTTTCGAAACAAAGGCGGCACCTGTTGTTATATCAAATCCCAATATGCAGTTGATACTATTTTAAACTTCACTTCATCCAGTTTTGATTACTCATTATATAAATTAAATTGCCAAAACATTGCCAAATATATCTGTTTAGTTTATCGTTCCCCCAATGCTTCTTCGGAACCCAGTGTATTTGATTCCATATCCACTCAGTTGAGTAACCTTGACCTTGCCCTTGGCAATGAAATTACCATTTTGGGTGATTTTAACATACACAATGTTGAATGGTTATTGCATTCTGCCCGGACTGACGACACTGGTCTAGAATGCGAGCTGTTTGCGGAATCATTTAATCTCACCCAGTTGATAAAGCAACCAACCAGAATACCTGATAATCCTGACCATAATGCCCATCTCTTGGATTGATTCTTGACAAATAATCCAGATCAATACAGGATAGAGGTACTGTCACCACTTGGATCCTCTGACCACAATCTCATCAAAGCCTCATTAGTTAACCCTCCTACACCTCCCCATTCCTAACCTGTCAGGGTGACCCGATGGCACTTTGGCAGGGCAGACTGGGATGGATTTAGAAATTATCTTGCTGATGTTCCATGGCAGTCTTTCTTCTCTAGTGATCCCAATTCTACCCAGTCCCACATTTGCGACTTAATACTAGCTGGTATGGATTTATTCATACCAAGTCAACAATTCACTAAAAGATCAAACTCTCCAAAATGGTTTGATGGCAATTGTGCCAGAGCAACAGCCCAAAAGTCATTAGCATATAACTCTTACTTAAAATCAAAAACATCTGAATCACTCTCCCAATTTAAAATTGCTAGAAATCATGCAAAAGCTGTATTAAATCTATCAGACCATATTGTCAGGTATATATATATATATATATATATATATATATATATATATATATATATATATTGCAGACAATGAAGTATTGCTGATCTTAATGTCCCTTTAAACGTATAACATTAGGAAATTTGCTTTGAAAAAATGGGAACCTTAACAGCTAGCAAACTGTTTTGTAGCGTGGCAGCAATTTAAAGCACTATTTGTTGCATCAGAGTATTTTAAGCTGTCTAACACTGGATAGTTGCCTAGAGCCCATTGATGCTGCAGGACTTGGAAGAAGTAACAGAAATGTAGTACCTCATCGCAATGAATTATTAATCTTTCAATGAATCCTGAATTTTTGTAAATTGCTATTTGCTGAGGTGGTCAGTTACTTTTGTACCTGGGGATATAGAGTCGTTGGTTATCAGATATTTCATTATTAATAATTTACACCCATTTTAACTCCAAGAGTGGCAAATGCTATCAGGAATGAATTTAACTAAATGCTCGGTAAGACACTTTATTTTAGCTATAACCGTACGGTATGTATTACAAATAAATCTTCTACATACAGAGAGTAAAATTCTTTGATAAAGGACAGCACACATAACAAGGAAAATTAAATTAATATGTGCAGGGATCAGTTCTACCTTCTACCCCGTAGTTCAAAGAGGGGAACTGTATATTTTTTCCCGTCTAACGTCAGACCATATTGTCAGGCATAGGTAAAACTTCAGCAGGAATTATAGCAAAAAACAAAAAATCATGAAGATTAATTTGAGTGGTAGTGAATAATCTGTTATTTTATTCCAGCAAAAATTAAATAATTTTATTCAGATTAGGCAACCTCTTCATACTGTATACAAACGATTATTTCTCTATTGCTCTGTTATCCTCAAAGTCCTCCTAACATAAAAGCCATATAGTTCACTAAGTGCTGAATGACCTATCAGGTCCCAGTGCTTGGTCTTTGGCCTAAACTTCATATTCCATTCCATTCCATATAGTTAACAAAGATATATTTACCCTGAGTTTACATATGTTTACGTAAGCTTTCATTATTTTATGGTTGCATATGGAACACATGTTAGTGCAGTTGGCAAAGATACAGAGAGGTCAGACAAGTTCTGTCAGAATTACGTGCAGTATTTCACATGGCCGGGTCCAGTGCTTGGAAACGGAGAGTGGTATGGTTCCTAGAGTTACCATTTAATGCATTTTAGCATTTAAAAAAAATGAAAATGTCCTATTCTTTTACTTTTTTTAATCATGGCATATCAGTAACATGGACAAATGCAAGTGTATTTAAATATGCTGAGAAGAGACGTGCATATGAAGTGTGGCTGCAGAGGAAGAATGAGGTGTCACATGAGAGGTATAAGAAAAAGCGGAATAGGGTGAGAAGAGCTGTGCATGATGCTAAAGTGGCTGCAGATGAGAGGTGAGGTAGGCGGTTGACTGAGAATTTTCAACAGAATAAGAAAATGTTTTGGAAGGAGGTGAAAAGGGTGCGAAAGGGAGAGTCTGGGAAGGAAGAGCAAGTAAAAGCAGAAGATGGAAGGATGTTAACTGAGATGGTTGCAGAAAGGAGGCAGAGAATTTTGGAAGATTGTTAAATGTAAAGGAGGAAAGGGAGGCTGAGACTGTGGCAGATGAAAGTGTGCAAGGAATAAATGTGTTGGGAGAGTTGAATGATTCTTTGATCACGTTGGAGGAAGTGCAGGAGATGAAAGCAGGAAAACCTGCAGGTATGGATGAGTGTGCTGCAGAATGCCTGAAAGGTGGTAGACCGACTATTGTTGATTGGTTAGTAAGATTGCTGAATGTGTTTTGTTAGCAGTATGGTGCCGATTGACTAGACAAGTGCTTGTGTGGTTCCACTGAATAAAGGTAAGGGTGATACATATAAATGTACTAGCTTTAGGGTTATAAGTCTATTGAGTGTTTTAGGCAAGGTGTATGGTAAAGTGTTAATTAAGAGAGTTAGAGAGGGTATAGAAGGAGTGATTGGCGATGATGGGTGGGTGGTTTTAGGAGAGGGAAGGAATGTGTGGATCAGGTGTTTGCTGTGAGACAGGTGTGTGAAAAGTATTTCTGTGAAAGGTAAGGATGTGTTTTGGGTGTTCATGGATTTAGAGAAAGTGTATGATAGAATTGATAGGGAGGTGCTATGGACTGTTCTGAGATTGTATGGACTTGCTGGTACGCTGTTAAAAGGAGTGAAATTTTTTTTATGTAATTAGCAAAGCGTGTGTAAGAGTAAGAATTACTGTGAGTGGTTGGTTTCCTGTGAGAGTGGGGCTGCGGCAGGGATGTGTGATGTCATCTTGGTTGTTTCATATTTATATGGATGGTGTTGCAAGTGAGGTGAAAGTGAGAGTGTTAGGTGGAGATTTGGGTCTGCTGAATGCTGAAAGTAGAGAGTGGAATCTGAATCAGCTGCTGTTTGCGGATGATACTGTACTGGATGCTGATTCAGATGAGAGATTGAGACAGTAGGTACAGGAGTTTGGAAGGGTGTGTGAAAGGAGGAAATTGAGAGTAAATGAGAATAAGAGGAAAGGGATGAAGTGTACAAGGTTGGTAGATGGCAGGAGGATAAATATAGTTTTGAGTGGTGAGTTGTTTGAGGAGGTAGAGTGTTTTAAGTATTTAGAGTCATATGTTGCTGTGGATGGAAGAACAGATGAAAAAGTGAAGTTTAGAGTGAATGAAGTAGGAAAGGTGCTGGGAGGAATGAAAAGTGTTTAGATGTTGTTCGCATAGAATGGATGTAAAGAAGAAGGCTGTACGAGGTGTTGTGGTACCGACTGCGTTATTTGGGGCTGAAACATGGAATATGGGTGTAGGAGAGAGAAGTTTGAATGCAATGGAGATGAGATGTCTGAGGAGTATTTTTTTTTTTTTTTTTTTTTAAATAACAGAACGGAGGAAGGAAAAACAAATGGAGAAAAAAAAATAATCCATACACCAGATTACTGGTGTCCTCTGTTCATAAAATATCTGTAAGAATTAGACTTGAACAGTTGTAGGTTGAAGTTTGGAGGAAAACAACTCTGGGGAAGCGAGTTCCAGAGAGATGCAGTTCGGGGAATGAAAGAATTCTGATAGGCAGAAGTTCTGCAATGTGGTTGAGTGACATTCCAGTCATGAGCGCTACCAGATGCCCGTGTAGCACGAGGGAAGGCATGGAGAGGTGGCACCATGGACGCAACTTCGTCTGAGCATTTGCCAAAAAATATCTGTAAAATAATGCAAGGGAGGCAACATTCCTTCTTACTTGCAGGGGAGGTAGTTTATATGTAATGGCAGGGTTGTTAATGATTCTAACAGCTTTATTCTGAATTTTGTCTAGTTGTCTTAATGCAACCTCTCCACAACCATTCCACAAGGGTGAGCAATATTCAAGCTGAGAGCGCACATGACTCTTATAAATTATAGCTAACTGCTCATCGGCGAAGAAGTTACGGACTCTGTACAATAATCCAAGTTTCTTTGAGGCGGTTTTAGCAAGTGATCTGACATGAGAGGTCCAGCTGAGGGCACTGTTAAGTGAGACACCAAGAATTTCAATACTTTTGGAGATGGGAATATTAGTAGCACTGAAGGTAATGTACGAATCTGGCAATATCTGTCTATTAGTAAACTGTATATATTTAGTTTTACTAGCATTAAAAGAGACAAGGTTGTTTTGTCCCCATTCACTGATTGTAGATAGATCTTGATTTATGGAGATGGCTGTATTGAGTTGAGAGGTAGAGATATTAGACTTTGTAAATGGATGTCTGAGTGTGAATGAACTATGTAGTGTTGAGTCATCTGCATATGAGTGAATGGGATTGTAAGTGACAGATAAGAGATCATTAATATGAACCAGAAATAGGGTTGGCGCCAGAACTGATCCCTGTGGCACGCCGGCGTTAATTGAGTGGAAATTCGAATATACATCATCTACTTTTACTCTTATTTTCCTGTCACTAAGATAAGAAGAAATCAAAGGAACAAAAGACGTTAGTCTATAGCAAGGGAGTTTGGACAGCAGGGAACGGTGCCATACTCTGTCGAAAGCTTTAGAGATATCAAGAGCTACTGCATGAGTTTCTCCAAAAAGATCAATTGATTGATGGATGGTATGAGTTAAGAGATTGAGTATATCAATGGTGGATCTTTCGTGGCGAAAACCGTATTGTCTATCATTAATTAAGTTGTTGGATTCAAGATGTTTAACAATATGCTTATTAATTAAAGTTTCAAATACCTTACCAAGAGAAGATGTGATAGCTATTGGTCTGTAATTGGAGGGGTCAGACGAACTTCCTTTCTTCGGAACTGGGTGGATATTGGCTTCTTTCCATGAATTTGGGAATAAAGAAGTACGTATGCATAGTCTGAATAATTTAGCTAGGACAGAGGCAAGTTCAGGGGAACACTTTTTCAAAACAATTGGCGGAATTCCATCTGGACCTGGAGCTTTGTTGGTAGGTAAATTGTCTAGTATGGATTTTACAAATCTTGTCTGTATTTTAAGTGGGGCAATTTCGGAGAATCAAGTTCCAGTACTGAGACATTCTGGCTGGTATCATCTATGGTAGAGTTTCTTGCAAAGGTACTGGCAAATATATCTGCTTTCCCACGTGGGTCATTTGTAATATTGCCATCTGAAGATTTTAGTGGGGGAATGGAAGATGACTTGTTAAAGTTATTATTGAAAGAATTAAGAGTTGACCAGAATATTCTGTTGTCATTAGGGTTGTTAAGTAGTTTTGATGCTTGCTTTTGAAGAAAGTTTGATTTAGATAGATTTAATACAGCTTTTGCATGATTTCTAGCAATTTTAAATTGGGAGATTGATTCAGGTGTTTTTGATTTTAAGTAAGAGTTATATGCTAATGACTTTTGGGCTGTTGCTCTGGCACAATTGCCATGTGTGGAGTGACATGTATGGATCGAGTGAGAAATAATAAAGTGAGAAGGAGAACTGGAGTTGTTCGGGAGATGGCTGTCGAGTTGAGCAGAGGGTGTTGCGATGGTTTGGGTACATGGAGAGAATAGATGAAGAGCAATTGCTGAAAAAGATCACTGGATCGGATGTGAGAGGTGTAAGGCTGAGAGGAAAACAATGAATAGGATCGATGGACATTGTGAAGAGAGCATCAGATGAGAGAGGGATGTCTCTTGAGCAAGGAAGAGTGGTTGCACATGATAGGAATGATTGAAGAGAATTTGTGAATGAATAAATGGTGACGTGGCCCTGAGGGGATATTCTCCCACATTAGGTCTGAGCAGCCTTTGATCAGGTCAGATGCGGGAAAGGGGATGGGTCCATTATGATGTGGCAGGGGTAAGCTAGCTCTGCTGTCAGGCCCAGCTACAGATGTCGCTGATTGCATTGCGCAGTTGACCCTCGTGTGGTGTGGTGTGATGAGGATCTGTCCAGTCTCCCCTTGGGGCTAAGATACGAATAAATGTGTGTATGTGGATGAGTAAATTGGGAGTGTGTCATCCTGTCTTGGATACCTCCATTTACTTAGGAGAAGCAGCCTAGGTATATAGACAGAATAGATAATTTGGTATACCATTTTGCACTTTTCTCCTAAATAATTAGATGTCCAAGTCTATGTCTGCTTCAGAAATTATATATCGTAAAATCACTGAAACTTGTTCATAACTTTGCGTTCACAGTGCTAATACGGTAATGTGAACTTTTATCATTTGGAGATTTCGGTTCAATGACCATTTGAATTAAAGTATTTTGTGACTTCATCACACATCATATCCCGATGATTGTCAAATATATTTTACAATTTATACAAGAAAATTTAGGAAGTCCCATCTGAACATATCATTTGTGGAGAGTAATGAGGAACTATTTTGAAGTACTGGATGGAATGGAAATCATAGAACGAGTGTATCTGCGTGTTGCCATAATTTAATGTTCTTGATACTGTTTCTGTTTCCTTGTATAGAGATGGCTCGGCAGCAGAAGTAATTGCACCTAAAAGTTTTTCTCCTTTAACTCCTCGTGCTTCAGAGTCTATTGCAGATGATAAACGACGCTTTTCAATAGTCCTGGGGTTCTTGCGAAGCTTACGTAGGTAATGTTTGGTTTCCACGGATCCGTTCTCCTGCCATCGCCTGATCCAGCGGTACACGGTGGAGAGACTGGCGCCGGTCTGCTGGGAGATGGACCTGGCTGAAACGCCTCCGAGCCACAGCCACACCATCTTGGCTCGCTCAGCAACCACCACTGGGCTGTTTGTCAATCTGCAGTGCATTGTGTTTCTTGTACCACTGTTGAGCAAAATTATGTTGGTGGTGTTTCCGAAGAGGTAACTCGAAGACCAGAACCTAGACAATACGAGTAAATAAGAGGGCATTGACTTCTATCGGCCCCTTATGTTACAAAAGATTAATATCCCAGCGCCCTCAGGCCCAAGCCTGCCCAGCAACCACAATAGACCTGCCTGATAGTTTGCAGTACAGTTGTGTTTCTTATAACTCTGCTGAGTAAAACTGTATTGTTTATTGGTGTTATGAGATAAGATGTATCAAGCATGCATTATTGTTTTATATATATCAGTGTTATCTTGGCGTTATTTCATGGTCGTTACCCTTTTCATACCCACTCATTAACGTACTTTTTTTTTTTTTTTTGCATCAACTAAACGGTTTTATTCAGCTTGGAAGAGATGTCATGCACTGAAAGGCTTAATGATGACAATGTATCACTATTCTAGTTCGATACTTTCAGTGTAAGTTGAATAATATTACTGAGATGGTAGGACACGGTAAGAAAAAGGAATCTAATGGGAAAATGCGTCTATTCTTTAAAGCACAACCTACCGTGTGATTTATAGTTTGAACCAGAGTCGTGAGACACTATATAAGAAATGTTCGTGACTGCTTTATACTCGCCAAAAAAAAGGGGGGGGGGAAATCTAACTTTATAAGCACTATGTAATTTAGTAAAATGAACAGATTCCGATGACAGTTCTCTCGGTTCCATTATATTATATTATATTGTTTCAGCTGTTATTGCTGAGTACTACACAGTGAAATGGCACACGATTATTCCACTAGCAATCACCACCGCACTCATTTCAAGATGACAAGCTCTGATCCATTCATTCCAACATCCATCGTGCTGAAGTTATGGGAAAATATTTCGTGATAGTCTAAATAGGGAAAGTATGAACCATTGCCTCACCCACACCAGTCAACCAGTGCTGCCCGACCTCCCATGATGTATTACCACAACCATGTCCGATCCAGTTTCCAGCCCACCCTGTCAACGAGTCACTCGTACCACTACCCACCACTGTCCAAGTACATCACGTCAACACTTCATCATCCAGCTCACCTTTTAGTTTAACCTAATGACTATAATAAATACTGCCTCAAGTACTACGTGATTATCTACAAAGCTCATATCCACAGGGTATCTCAACACTGTCATAGCCAGCCATCTGCCGCCAAAGCATTCAATTTCATTTTATTGTCTTCACCCACCCCATCCAGCCCTTAAAGACCTGAATCAATATCTTTAACTCAGCTATTGCTTAGAAGATGTAATTGGGCACATTATTGTATATTCATTACCGTACCTGAAACGGTCTTCATAGACTTGACCCCAACCTCAGGTCATTCGGATCCCTCCTGTCCCCCTACGCCCCCTATTTCCGTTCTGATGTGGTAATTATCACAATAATAGCTGCTTTGATAGCTAGCCATCCAAACTCATAAAAGCTGTATCATAGCACACACCTACCATGACTGAAGCCCATCCCGTCCACCCTTCTTTACACACCCCAACATAGCCCTGAAAAAAAATGTGTTAACATATTTATAGTGTACTGTATGAATGTAGTTCAGTATTGGCATCAGCCTTAACAGCCTTAAAGTGAGATTACTCATTTTCAATTTCACCAGTTGTATAGACCTGATAGAACCTGAAAAATATGAACGGTCACATAGGATGCCAAATCATTGTGCTGACAGGGAGGATTTTCTTGTCACAGGCCTTTATAAGTATGTCCTATTTATACGGATTCATTTCCACTTCATTAACTTACAGTGACATGAGAACCTAAAGTGCCTGTACTGATCTTGTTGATATACCTGGGTGTGATCATGGATGAATGTAACTTGACCACCACGAATATATCTAACCTGACCTTAATACATTTTAGCAATTAGAAAGGGGCTTGCATGATATGATTTGACCGTGAATTGGTTTAACTGTACCTGAAATGGTCTGAACGAATCTGAGCTGGCATTAACAAGCCTGGATGATTGTGAAAATCAAGAATGGACCCAAAAGACAGGTAGCACCCGTCAGGCAGCAAACTCTGACCCCCTTTCCTAACTTACTACTGTAAAAGTTAACCAATATTCCCAGTCCTTCATGCAGGCAACAGGTCAGCTTCTGAACTGTCTTCCTGTATCTCTATTTCCTTCTGCCTATGATCTTTGTTCTTTTAAACACAGTATGTTCAAGCATCTCAGGATAAACGGATCCAGAATTTGACTCCTTTAGATTTTTTTTTTTTTTTTTTAAGTCTGAGGAGTAGACTGTAGCACCAGTCCAACAGGGCAGTACTCCCGAGGTCGATGGCAAGCTGGTGATAGGGAGAGCTGGAGCTCCCGTTTCACCAGCCCTCAGGGCTTGATCCTGACCATCCCCCTTTGCTGAACATTTTCAGTGCTTTCATTTACACAGAGATTAGGCCAACGCATGCTTCTCTTAATACCTCTGCCTTCGACTGCTCTACACCACTACTACATGCTTTAACACTATCACACCTTCTATTCACTCTCTTAGCAATGGCCACTGCAATCTTACTTTCAAAAGAGGTGGCACCTCGGATTTACCACACCACTGGCAGGGTAAGGGCTGGCAGCACGGGGTCACTCCCGGTTTCGCCATCAAGCGACTGTGCTGGCAGCGACTAGTGTTATTTCCGGCCATGCTCATCAGCGAAGTGAAAATGCCACCTTATTCTTCATCAGCATCGCGTGGGCTTAAGTATCCAACTCAAATTCAGTCCATTTTTTTCCCTTAGATCCATATCCCTTACTTGCCTATTCCTCACAGAACCACGAATCTCACCGACTACTGATACTATCCCCATTTTGTTTTCCGGTTACCACCTCGTCCACAAACTTCCGTAACAAGGGGTGGCACCTGTTGTTATATCGAATCCCAATATGCAGTTGTTCCACCATTTAAACTTCACTTCACCCAGTTTTGATTACTCATTGAATAAACTAAATTGTTAAATATTACCAGATATACAGTCTACCGCTCCCCCAGTTAGCTTCTTCTAGAACCCAGTGTATTTGATTCCTTCCACACAGTTGGAGTAACCTTAATCTTACCATGTTTGGCACCGATATTACCATTCTGGGTGATTTTAACATACATAATGTTGAATGGTTATTGCATTCTGCCAGGACTGACGATGCTGGTCTAGAGTGCGAGCTGTTTTGCAGAATCGTTTAATCTCGCGCGACCCGGTAAAGCAACCAAGCAGAATACCAGATAATCCTCAGCATAATGCCCATCTTTTGGATCTGTTCTTGACAAATAATCCAGATCAGTACAGGATAGAGGTATTGTCTCCACTTGGATCCTCTGACCACAATCTCATCAAAGCTTCATTAGTTAACCCCCCAAACCTCCCCATTCTGACTAGACCTGTCCAGGTGACCCGATGGCACTTTGATAGGGCAAACTGGGATGAATTTAGAAATTATCTTGCTGACATTGCCATGGCGGTCTTTCTTTCTCTAATGATGTAAACTCTACCTAGTCCCACATTTTGTGACTTAATACTAGCTGGTATGGATTTATTCTTACCAAGTCAACAATTCACTAAAGATCGAACTCTCCAAAATGGTTTGATAGCAACTGTGCCAGAGCAACAGCAGCCCAAAAGTCATCAGCATATAACTATTACTTATAATAATCAAAAACATCTGAATCACTCTCAATTTAAAATTGTTAGAAACTATGTAAAAGCTGTAATAAATCTGAAAGCATAAATCAAAATTTCTGGAAAACTAAGCATCAAAACTACTTAACAACCCTAATGGCAACAGTAGAATATTTCTGGTCAACTCTCAATCTCTTTCCAATAATAACTTTAACAAGTCATCATCCATTCCCCACTAAAATCTCCAGATGGCAACCAATACAAATGACCCGCGTGGGAAATCGGAGATCATCTTTGTGGTACATTTGCCAGAAATTCTACCTTAGAGGTTATGCCAGCGAGCGTCCTAACACAAGAACTTCAGCTCTCCCGAAATTGTTCTACTTAAAAATACAGACAAGGTACGTGAAATCCATCATAGACAATTTACCCTACCAACAAAGCTCCAGGCCCAGACAGGAAATTCCACCAATTGTTTTGAAAAGTGTTTCCCAGAACTTGCCTCTGTTCTTTTTCATTATTCTGGACTATGCGCCGTAAAAACCTTCTTCATTCCCTAATTCATGGAAAGAAGCCAATATCCACTCAATTCCAAAGAAATGGGATTTCCTCTGACCCTCTCTGATTACAGAT